>NC_142011.1:96590030-96890030 GCF_049901735.1 Notechis scutatus | reverse complement strand
ATAATCTAATTCATTTTTCAGGTCACCTCTTGAAAAGATTAAGTTTTGTCATTTAGTTTTAACCTCATGCAAACCACTACGACGTTTGACAATGTGAAAATTACAAGCTCAGTTGAGTTGCTCTGTCAAGAACAAATAAATTGGTGTTAGAAAAAGCTGAATCACACCCAAAGCTATTCTAAGGATCATCTTTTGATGTATTCTTGACTTGAGTTAGTTATAGCAGATAAGTAGGAATATGAAAAATCATCACACTTCATCATCGCACACCTTACATCACAGCTTGAAATGAAAATGTTTTCTGCCTCATACCAGAACTTTTGTCACATCATAATTTGACCAAATTATTTATTATGCCAGGTTCTTTGTTTACTTTTTAAAAATAAAATTACATTTTAGCTGAAATGTGTTGGTTATACTAGAACTCAGGGAGGCAACTGAATAGTTCTGGGTTGTTTTTTTTACACTCAATCCTTGAAAATTGGTACATGAAAGGAATAAACTGTTCCTGCATTACAGAGAAATAGAACAACTTAATTTCATGTATGTATTTATTATTTTGATCGATACAGCTACCCATCTCCAATGTTTTATTATGGCTTACAGTTCAAAACAATGCAAAAAACAAAACAAAACAAAAACATTACAATATAAAAACTTATAAAAAGTTTGTAAAACTATGTAAAAGAATTCTGGGAGATGAAGTACACATGTCTTAAAATACCTGAAGTTGACAAATATTGTTTTACATTGCATTGTTTCATTAATAATATTATTTTATTATTAATCATGCATTTAAAATTGTAAAAAAGAGTTTGTTCTTAAATAAATACATTCAGATATAAACAGCAAGACAAGTAGTTGGTTAGTAATTTCTTAGCCTGAAACATAAAATTCAGCCATTCATAATGTAAAGTCTGTGGCTGCAGAATATAAGCACAAAGAAATGACATTGGCAAAATGTGAATATTTGCCATTCTACCAAGGATGAAAAGAGAAAAGGGCTGAGTAAAGAGATGCCTGTAACTCTAGAAACTCTAACAACAGTTGCAGCAGAGGTGGTATTCAGCAGGTTCTGACCAGTTCTGGAGAACCAGTAGCAGAAATTTTGAGTAGTCCAGAGAACTGGCCAATACCACCTCTGACTGGCCCTGCCCCATCTATTCACTGCCTCCTAAGTCCCAGCTGATTGGCTGGGTCTTCTTTTGTTGCCCTGCACAGGAGAACGGAGCTGGAAAGCAGGTTAGTGGGATGGAGAAGGAATGGGATTTTGCAGTATCCTTCCCCTGGAGTGGGGTGGCAATGGAGATATTACAGTATCCTTCCCCTGCCACACTCCCCAAACCATGCCATGCCCACCAACCCATGCCCACAGAACTGGTAGTAAAAAAATTTGAATCCCACCACTGCTGCAGATACTAAGCAAGGAGCCCTGGAAGCAGAGAGATATCATCTAAGTTTTCCAGATAGTGTGGACTACAACTTGCATCAAAATACACATACACACATCTAGCATCAGCTGGACTTGGATGATAGCAAGTTGACCAACTAGACTTAGATAATAGCAAGTTGACTTATTATTGCCCATTCTAAGTCAATTTAACTTTTGCATAAGGGAATTCAGTGCTTTTCTGAGCAATCACCACTTTTATTTGCAATTGCCTCAGTATAGTACATGATGTCAATTATTTTTTCTTTTTTAAGAAAGCTTCTTGAAAGGAATTTCTAGGTTAAATTATTTCCTTCCACCCTAGATAAGATATTGATTTTGCTACTGAGTGTGACCATAACAGACAAGCCTGAAATTTTCTTAAATGTATCATATTTATTCAGAGGCAGTATTATAAATTTTCGAGGTGCTTCAGTATTTGATACAGAAATATCAGATGAAAGACAATGACTCTCATTTCTGCCATGGACAAAGGTGCTGCACTCTCAAACAACAAATTCAAGCGCCAAATATTTGTTGTTCAATAAAATTAGATGTGGCCTCCATGCAGTTTTCTTAGAGGTGATATGCAGTTTTTTTCAGTTAAAATTGATGTGCTATTTAAATGTTTGTATAGTACTTGGAAGTCAAATACCCCAAAGTTAGCCATTCTCAGTAAATATGAATTTAGATATCAGATTATAACCCTGGACTGAGTTTAAAGATACCAAAAAAAGGCACCCACAGAGAAGCAATTTCAAAACTGGATAGAACTGTCTCTAACTGACAAGTGTCATATCTTTTAATGATTTTACAGAATATAGGTTTCATGTAACTCCTTTGATTATAGAGCTTTTATGCCATGAGATACAGAAACAGCTCCAGGTGGTTCTAGAAAAATGTATTGTTATTATTATGGTAATTCATTATTCATTATGGTTATGAATTCCAAATTAAAGTAATCTCTTCATTGAATGAACCTATTTACAAAGTTTGTGTAGTTGTTTGCAGTAACATGATCTATTCAACAGATCAAATTATTTTAAAAGAGGAAGATATGTGTTTGAATTGTAATCACTGTCTGGATAGCTAAAGTCTTGTATAGACTGATAAATAGATAAATCAGATAAACAAATTGGATACTTTTGGCTCTAGCGATGGTGCAACTAGGGTGAAACTTTTCTAAATGGCACATTTGGTTGTTGCAGATATTTTTTTCCAGGGCTACAGTAGGAGGCCAATGATGTAATACTATTAGTAGTAAGGATAAGGATAATGGAGAGCCAGCTTGGTGTAGTGGTTAAGGCACCATGCTAGAAACAGTGTTCATGAATTCAAGTCCCGCCTTTGCCATGAAGTTTGCTTATTTATCTTAATTGAGACTTAGCACATAGCATATATTTTATTTCATCTATATCATCATCATCATCATCATCATCATCATCATCATCATCATCATCATCATCATCATCATCATTTTAGCCATTGTCTATCCACTGCATGTTTCCAATTAATAAGGTCCTGAGATTTCTTTTGCCCATTGGGTCCACAATATTTGCTGATGTCATTGATCCACCTTCTCCACAAAAGAGACCTAAAACAAGATTTTATCTATATATCTGTATCTTTTTACATCTATAACTAATTAAAACTATTAAATAAGAAAAGAAAATCTAATACAAACTAATAAAAATAAGAAAGAAAAATGAAAAGAAAACAAAGAGAAAGCAAAAAGTACAAGAAAAGAAAAGTTGAAAAATAGAGAAAAAAAACAAGACACCAAATGGCTTCCACTATTCTTAAAAGCAGTTGTAAGTATACATATATACTTAACCTCTCTCTCTAAAGTTACATAATTTTATTTTTCTGATCATCCAAACCATAAATCACAAAATCATTGGTCCTCCCCATTTTTACACAAAAAAACTATAGAAGACTTCTATTCACACAAAATGTTTAAGGTGATCCTTATGCAAGCGGTAAAATTATTTACCCAATTATTTGTTTGTCTTCTTGAGTCTTTTCTATAGCATATATTTAATGGTCAACATTCCGCAACCTCAGCAAACCCATAAGTTTTTGATACTTTTCTCCAAAATCTTGCAAGATTTTAGTTGGGAACAATATTATCCTGTGAGATTTAATGACATTATTAATTTTTGCTACAATTAAAAAAAGACAAAAAAAACACAAAATTCCAGGTAATTGAGGGGGGGGGGGGGGGGCCATGTACCATTATTTGCGGAAAGACTTTTTGCCCTGAAAAGAGCCTCCAATTGGGGGGTCTTTAGCGGGTCCTTTCTGGCGGCAAATAATAATTGGGAAGCACGGGCGCCCGCGGCTGCACTTTTAGGGAAACGAACCGGAAGCCGAAAGGAGCAGCCAGCCTCCCCAGTCCTAGGAAACGAGGCTCGCGGCTGCCCGCGCAGGGGGGGGGGGTCGTGGGCAGGAGGACCGCTGGGTGCGAGGCTCCAGTCCCGTTGCCTCGGAAGGAAAGGCAAAGAAGCGGCTCTTCCTTTCCTTCCTTCCCGACACAGCGGGACGGAGCCGCGCCAGCGAAACCTCCTGAAAAGCCTAAACAATAGGATTCCATCCTAGACAAAAGTGCCTCAAAAAAAAAAAAGTGCAAAAGTAGAAGGCGTGCGGAAGAGGGGGCGAGTATATAACAAACTATATTTTGAGTGGAAATGTTGGGGAGTCGTCTTATACGCCGGGTCATCTTATACGCCGGCATATACGGTATATTATAATGCACTAGTCCAGTAGATATACTTAAAAACTTTTCTTGACAATATAGACTTTGCAAGAGAAAGTCTAGGATGACTCTGTTAGCACTCTTTTTGACAAACAAATTTTATTAAAAGATGCACACTTTTGTGAATTTGAGCTCTCTTTATTAGTTACATACAGTGGCTAGATTGATGTAGGATTTAATCAGGATGATTCCTTAAGACTATCGAGTCTATTGCCCTTCCAGTGGAATTCTTCCCCATTTGTTTTGTCAGAAAATTATATATTGTTATGCTTGGCTGCACAGACACTAAATATTTAGATTGGATTTGACATTTTTTTCCACCTTTCAAGTTTTTCCCAAGGATCTGGGATAGGCAGATGTTCTTATTTAATACTATTAAAGATTTTGCTGCAGAACATAAACTGTTTCAGAGTAAAGCTGCCTTTGGCAATTTCCTGATGGTGATTTTGTCAATACTGATGGTATTCAAGGAGTTCTCCAAATATTTTGGGATTGCACCCAAGGTGTCTATTACTATTAATACTATTAGTGCTGTTTTTTCTTTCTCTTGCCACAGCCATTCTACTTCTATTTACACTTCTTTGTATTCTGTGATTTTCTTCAATTCTTTCTCTTCGGCTTTCTCCAGGTACTGAAACATTATTATTATTGCATTCCTGTTCTTTTGAAGAGATAGAGTGAGGATAAAAACAAGAATGCTACTTCAATCCCCCTCCCTCTTGCTTTACTTATTTATTGCTTTTGTTGCACACAATGCCTTACTGCTCACATTCCATCTTGTTTCCTTCTTTCTTAAAACAAGGTTTTGGCAGCATAAAAATATAGGTGCTCAATCATTTATACTCCTTATGGATTTGTGAGCAATATCTCCCCTTTCTACTGTTATGTAATGAGGAAAGGTAATTCAGAGTAGATGTTTTCTTCACCCTCTCTCCAGAAAAGAGCAAGGTAATCATTTATAACAATTTCCCAAACCTTATGAAGGCTCAAAAGGCATCTTCTACCCTTTGTTATATAGTCTCTGTTGTACAGGATGCTCTGTATATTCCTCCACAAATTTTTAATATCATTGTTATGGTGAAGATGATGCATTTTGAAATCTGGTTTTAGAAACATTTGATTTTTCATACTAGCTACCTGTATTTCAGCTCAGAAGACTTTGTTTCAGTTCCCTTTATATATTCGCAGCTGTCTTTCCTTTTTCCTTATAAAGGCTCCAGATTGGTTGGCACTGAAATATGTGATTTGTCACTTCTGATTACATCAAAAAAGATATTTTGTTAGTAGCTGTAATGAAACATTGTTAGATGATGTCTTTGTGGAAATATGTTTATTTTGATAGAATAAGACATGGAATATCTGCATTCTGACCTTCTTCCCTCACTGGATGTGCTGCTTAATAAACTTGATAAAAAACCTAGAGTGAGAAAAAGACGCCATTTATGTAACAACTTCAGTTTGATGATTTTTTTTATTTTATTAAAAGTTTCTCCTATCCCGCACATCTTTTGCAGTTTTTGTTTGTTTCTAGCTTATACTCTTTTAATTAACCTAATACTACAGTTCGGTTAAAGACTTTAACAGTCATTACAGCTAATTTTGTTGCACATGAAAAAAAATAGAGAGTAAGCAATTTTTATCAAAGGAAGAGGCTGTTTTCCCTTTACTATTCTCATTTTGAAATAAAACTTAGTTTTTGAGTAACTCCAGGGTCAGCAAATAATTGTAGAAATGCCTACGGATACAAATACAGATAATCAGAGTTGGCAGGGACCTTGTAGGTCATCTAGTCCAACCTCCCGCCCAAGCGGGACACCCTACACCATTTCTGACAAATGGCAGTCCAATCTCTTCTTGAGGTCCTTCTTTCCATTGTCTAGATGTTTTTTGAGTTCTGTGTGGCGTTCACAGGAGCGGATTCTTTGCAGTATGGATAAGTCTGGTCATGAGCGAAGTTTGTTATGGTTGGGATTGGTTTTAGCAATGGCGTTTATTGTATGAATGAATATGTGTTTGCTGGACTCATTTTTGCAAACAACTCTACAGAATCTTGGGGCTGCCAAGCCATCATTGTATTTGAACTCGGGGCCATCTCTGGTTATTTCAATGATATCTTCAGGAGAGATGTTTGTTGTATTGGAGTTTCTTATGATATTGTGAACTTTGGTGATATAATCAGATTCATTGGTGTCTTCAAGGCCAAATAAGATGGCATTTTGATGTTTCTGATCACGTTCCATGATGTCTCTGATGAGTAAGGGGATATAATTTGTGGTATTATTTGATGGGATAGTGATTATTTGTGGCTGTGGTTTGGTGGTTATTTTTTGTTGTAGTTGTTCCTTCAGAGATGTCTATTTCACCATGAATCCGCACCAGAGGCAGCTAGCCTTATTTTAGGGAGCACATTGGAACTGCCAATTTGGTCATTAAGCAAATCCGTTGCTAAGTGAAATATCATGATTTTGCAGCCTTTATTCCTTCAGCCTTTATGTTTTGTTTTGCTGGTCTCAAAGTTACTTTTTAAAAAATCATGATATTAATTGCAAATGGCCACTAAACAAAACAATGGCCACTAAACACACACACACACACACACACACACACACACACACACAAAACTATGAAACTGTATGTCCAGCTAGACTTATCCACTGTAAAGAACAAAAGAGTAGGAAAACACAACAAATTGCCAAAGTATCTCAGTCTGAACTATTGCTTCCTTAAATCATTTTAGAGTTAAGCTGGCAAGAACACAGGACACGAGAGCTTAAATGGTAAGTGTGGATATGCCATCAGTCTAAAAAGGTCAGGTAAATGATGCACAGGCTTTACAACTGATTTAATTAATTGATTTATTCTTGTAACACCTTGGCTGATCTTGAAAATGACTTTATCTTTGCATTCTGCCAGTTTTCTACCGTAAATTGAATCAAAAGAAGATCACCACAAACATGAATCTAAACAAAATATATAAACCTTTGTGAACAATTTGATTTAACACAGAGCAAATGTGAAAATAGAAACAGTAATACAATAAGCAGAGCATAAGAGTTGGGAATCTTGATCAATTCAATTGTTCATTTCAAGCCTTTAGAAAGTAGAAATGGAGCTATATTTTGCTGACTCAAATTAAAGACTGAAAGTATTGATGTTTGATTTCCTTAGAAACAATATTCACAAAATCACTCTTTACTTGAGAATAGCAGCCTAATCTGAAGTAGCTTATGTAAAAATGTCAAGTGATATTGAACATTTATAATATTACAATATCTAAAATTTAATATACATATTTGCAATTATGCTGATGTTGGATGATTGCATTGTGTAGATAATGAACATGCCCATTGCCATGGACTCTACAATCCATCTCCAAATTGCACTGAATTATTTTGACTGAGTTGCTACATGATCTTGAAAATTATTAAGAGACTTACAGTTCTATGGATTCAAATATGAGGATTTTTTTTTATTTTTATCTTTATAAAAATGCTCATCCAGTTTGAATCTTGCTGCATTGTCACAATGTTTAAAGAGGTATCACGATGTCATGCCCCAAGTTTTGCTCTTTCGGTTGTGGGTCCAACATCATCATGCATGTGAAATAGAAGTAGGGATTGCATCATGCCATAATTATGATTTAATTTCTGACACTTTGTAAATGGTTCTCATGTCATCAAAAGATGCTCAGTAATCTATATATCCAGGAGTGGGATTCAAATTTTTAAACAACCGGTTCTGTGGGCGTGGCTTAGTTGGTGGGCATGGCTTGATGGTCATGTGACTGAGTGGACATGGCTTGGTGGTCATGTTATTGGCTGGCCATGGCCAACTCAATATCACTCACATCGAGGCACGCATCTCCTCGCCTGGCCTCTCATGACTGTGAGGATGCTGCAACAGGTGTAAGTGTGAAAATGGTCATAAGTCACTTTTTTTCAGTGCCATTAGTCTGCACTACTATTACTATTAAACTTCTCATCACTCCTTATCACCCATCCCCTCCCACTTGTGACTGTATGACTGTAACTTTGTCGCCTGTAACTTTGTCGCTTGTATCCTTATGATCTATATTGTCTGTTTACTAGTATGATTTGATTGCTTATTGTACCCTATGACTATTTTAAGTATTGTACCTTATGATTCTTGACTCTTGATGAATGTGTCTTTTCTTTTATGTATACTGAGAGCATTTGCACCAAGATAAATTCCTTGTGTGTCCAATCACACTTGGCCAATAAAGAATTCTATTCTATTCTATTCTATTCTATTCTATTCTATTCTATTCTATTCTATTCTATTCTATTCTATTCTATTCTATTCTATTCTATTCTATTCTATTCTATTCTACTCTACTCTACTCTACTCTATTCCTATTCCTATTCCTATTCTATTCCTATTTCTATTCTATTGACACTAATGCAGATCGTCCCACCTCTTCCCCCTAGGGAACCATTATTGCTCTGATGCAACAATAATCAAAACAATGGGGAAGAGGGTGTTCTTCTTTCATTTCTCTGTAGATTCTTAGAAACTCGGTAGCAAAAAAGAAATGAAAGTTCATCTATCCCAAAATAACAGAATAATATTCCCACACAACTTCTTAAAGAAATTAACAAATTATGTGAAATGGAAGGGAAGTTTTGCAGTAATGTGGGCAAGTTTAAGAAAGCAAGGAGAGTATGCTTCACTAATTGGAAGTGAATGCTGAAGACTATCAACTCTGAAGGGTTTCTATCAGAAAACAACAGTTGTGCATGAAAACTGAAAAACACAGGTGTGCATGTAGGAGGAAGATGACATAATCCAAGTCCTGCACTCAGGAAGTGGTAGATGGTTATATTGGTGGTAGATCAAGCAGTTGACCTTCAATTTGTATTCCATTTTTCTAGCTCAAACTCTGAAATCCAACCAAACAAAATGTTAAAGCAATCAATGATAGCATAAAGTATGATTATAGTGATGTATGGTATCCTATAATGACCATTTGTGAATATGGAAAGTTGTAATATAAGCACATGTGATGGATGATTGTAATAATGGACTTCCTCAAAGTTCATGTTACTTAACTGAACATCTTCCTGTGTGATAAATACTTTCATATATGAAATTCTAAAGGCTGGTGTGGGAGTGGTAGAAATCTAAAATTTATGAGCTTATCTACAGAGCAATTTTGTCATGTTGAATTAAGCTTTCAAACC
This sequence comes from Notechis scutatus, assembly GCF_049901735.1. Taxonomy (NCBI): domain Eukaryota; kingdom Metazoa; phylum Chordata; class Lepidosauria; order Squamata; family Elapidae; genus Notechis; species Notechis scutatus. The sequence goes on along the minus strand of NC_142011.1, from coordinate 96,880,645 downwards.
TATGAGACTAAGATTCCTCTTTCAGTTTATGTTTGAGAGGCCCATTAATGAGGATGAGTGAAGTGGCTATTTCTTGGGCCATTAGAAAATTAGGTCAGTCAAGCACACATTTTGGGTAGAGACTAACCTTATATTCGTTAAAAGAAGTCCACTGCTGTTGGTGGAACAGCAGTCAACCTTATTTTGAATTTTTTTTTTTACAAATTTTATTCAGTTTTTCACATTAAAAACAAAAATCTCTTTTTAGTGGACAACATATTTCCGGGTCATCACCTTTACTTACGAATATGACAGCAGTTATACATACATGTATGCATACTTAATTCTATTATTACCTTTTCCATTCCAAATTTTCAGTAAGGAGAGAAACAAACACATCAATTCTAGCCTCTTTCATTAATCTCAATCGAAACATCTTTTTGTTTCATTTCAATTATTTCAAATATCATCCTTTAATATTTATTTTAAAAATAAAGATAAACAATATGTGTTTGCCTAATAATAATAATAATAATAATAATAATAATAATAATAATAATAATAAAGGTTACCAATGTCTCTCCTTGCTTTTAATAGTGTATATTAATTTATTAATTTAGTTGGTTCTTTAGTCTGTCATATTTCCTTTCAATTACACATTCTTTTTATAAATTCTAGATTAGTACAAATTTTAACACTAAAGAAAAAAAACAAATATAGGTTTCCCCCCTTTTACTGCTTTGAGTGTGACACCTCAGTGGTTAAAATATACCTTTATTCCCTCATCTTGATTCCCAATAAACGATTATTTTTAAGAAGTTACAATAATAATCATTACATCTCTTCATTTGGATTCCACAGCATATTCCCCCCCCCTTAATTTTTAATAAAAGTTATCAGTATCTATATTACCCTATTTTCTAAATATTTTTAATTGCAGAAATATTCTTATTACCCCTTGTCACCCTGCAGAATCCCTTTTCTAATTCATCAACCATTATCTCTGAAAAAACAATTTCTTTTCAACATTTTACTATTTCCATATTTCTTTATTTGATGCACCTGTTTCTTACTGCTTCTCCTCCCCCTCTTTTCCCCATATCTTTTCTCATTCCAGTTTATATCCCTCTCTTTCTTAATATCTTCCTTTTCCCTTTTCTGCTGGGTCTTTCTGCCTTTCCCGACTTCACAGGTATTCCCCCTTTTGATTGCCTTCTTAAATCTCAACTTTTTAACCTTCCTTCTTTCCCCACTTCTTTGTAGTGTTTTTTGTGTTAATTGTCTATTTAAAATGTCTTCTCCTTGAGTCAACTCCTCCTCCTCTGAAGCTCTTTCTTCTTGTTCTTCAATCGCTATTTCCATTTTTTCTAACACAGAGCAAAGTGATTCACCTCTTTCCTATAGTAATTCTCTCATATTTTTAAGTTCCATTTTTAATTCCCGAAGAGATATCATCATTACATACTCTTGTATTTTATGATCGTTAAAGTCCACAAAAAAAACCACTTTTACTTTCCTTCTTTCTTCTTTCAATTTTCTAAAGTTCTCAATTATTCCAGCCCAGGGTCTATACCAAAAACATCAATCAATCCCACAGTCAGTCTTTCCTTGCTTTTTTCTTTATTCTGGTTCTGCGTTCACTTTCTAAGATTCTTACTTTGTTTCAATATTTCTTTAGTGTTATATCCACACAAGTTCATTCAGAAACAGGATGCTTTCCCTTTTGTTTGAGCTCAAGTTTTTGTCAAAAGGTGGCACTCTCCATTATACAAAGTCTTCACCTTTTCCCCCTATTTTTTTGTTTAGGGTTTTTCGAACCTCAATATTCCAGCACAGTCCAGTCTCCAATTTGTAAACTTTATTATTATTATTTTTTGACAATCTTAAGTCCAGCTTTTTTTTATGCCTGTTTATTGCCAAAATATTTTCTTATTTTTTTTCCTGTCCCTTTGTAATTTCGCTGCTCACTTTTCTTTTCTTAAAAATTTCATGTTACCTTAATCCCGGGGTACTTTTGTTTAGTTGTATTGCCCAGTTGTCCTGGTTCAGATGTTATCCACCTCATTCTTCCCTCCTGAACAAAGCTTAATCCAGCTGAGTCCTCCTCTTCGGGGTGGCCATTTTAAACCACTGCTGCAGTCATCTTCGGGGGGAAAAAGACCAAGCCCAGGAGGAGAGATGCGGCTCCCCTCAACCTGGATTGTGGCTTCCCCTTACTCCACCACCCCTCCAAGGCAGCTTCAGCCTCTAATAGTAATGATCGGGGCTCTCCAACGAAAGAGCACAGACCATAGCCACAGAGAGTCGCGATCTACAGTCTGTCAGTGAGGAGGCTCCACCTTCTTCTCCATTTATTTTGAATTTTTGAGTAAGAGCTAAAACTATGGATCTATGGAATGAGGTGGGAATGGGGGAACATAGGAATAATTTTAGTCTGGGATCTTTTAGTAGTTTTGAAAGGAAAAAAAAAAATCTCCCAGCAGCTGGAAATCTCTTCTGAAAGAGCATTCATGTCTCTTTCTGGTACCTAAAAAGTTAACTTATTTAAAAAGGAACTTTAAAAAAAGATAATGCCACCAAGAGCAATAGCATAACAATTATAAATCCAAATAAGGTATTGCTCTATTCTCTGGTACAGTTGTTAAATAACAATTCTATTGTACAACTCCCTGGAAATGTTGTTTGTGTTCTTTCTGTAATATAGGGAAATTGTCCCCATCTGCCATTTTCCTGCAGAACTTTACATTTATGTTTGAATAAAATTATCCTTCAAAACCTCTCCTTCAAAACTACAGTCCTCTCCTTCCACCCTAGTGGAGCAGAGAGGTTGAGTGTATTTCAACATCAAGGAGAATTGGCTGATTGAAACAGATTGGTTCAATCCTAATACTATGAAGAGGTGGAGCAACTTGTACACCAAGGAGCTTCATTATGTAAACATTGTCAATTCAGCTGAACAAGGAGCTTCATTGCCTCTGTGAAGTAAAGCTGTTAGTTCAGTTGGATTGACTACAATCACTCGAAAGAGTGCTAGTGGACAAAACAGTATTACTGTTATCTGAAGATTCTTCTACTCCCTTTTTTCCTTCCTTCTACTATGCAAGGAATTCATGCTATAGCTTATGCTAACACCACAAACCTAAAGATATAAAAATACAAGTCATTTAAAATGACTTGTTCATGGAAGCAAGAGTTAATTAATGAGCAAAGCATGTATTATGGTAAGTGTATGTTATAAGGAAATGTATCTTCAAATTCAAGAGGAGATGCATTTGATATTTTGAGCAACATCAGGGATATCTCGAATGGAAAGATGTCATGCTTCAGATAATCAAGCTTGGGGTATAAAACCTCTAACTCAGTTATTGGGGTTTTGGGGGGTTGTTGGTTTTTTTTTGAATCACTGGTTTATTTTCACTGAATATTAAAATAGGTTGGGTTTTGGCGCAAAGAAGCAAACATAAAAAAGCTGCAAAGAAACTAAGAAGAGTTTTGAAAGATTATCTTGAGTAGTCAAGATGACCAATGTAAGTTTCATAGAGAACTTGTACATGCATGCTGCTCAGACTGTTAGAAATGTATAGACAGATTCATATATCCACAGTTGCATTTTATCATTTGTTGTCCCCTCTCCTATCTATCTACAGCCTAATTATGAAAAGAGCATCAATTTGCTGAATGTTTCAAGTGTTCCACTCTAAGGAGAAGCACATTCAAATCACCAGTGGCAATTATAAAAAAAAATTGATATAAAGCTAAATATTATTTTCCAGCTTTGCAATATTTTATTTAAAGACTGTATGTAATTTATTTATATCCTGCAATTGCCTTTAAAGAGCAAAAAGCAACACCTATGATTTCCTCTTTGTTATCATCACAAGAATTGCACCAAGCTGAAAGAGTAATTTTGTTTCCAAGTCATCTTGGCCATCTTCCCCTGAAAGGGGATTTTAAACCTGGGTCTCCCCAGTACTTTTCTGACAACCTTTTATATCAAAGCAATTCTCATTGAGTATCAAATCCTATTTTCCATTCCTAAATAAATAAGCCAGTTCTTTTGATATTCAGAGATAGTGATTTCAAAGTTCCATAATTTCATAACACATGGGGTGAGGTGTGTACCTTTCTGTGGGTATGCATACATTAAATATTATCTGAGAGGGAGAAAAAGATTTCAATCTGAAGGGAGAAAATTGCTGGTTTTATTAACACCCTTATTCCCAATTTGAGGAAATAAGGAAGCAAATCCTGCTTAGGCATTGTTAAATTAGGAAGAACAAATCTGTTTGTGAACAATTGGTATTAAAATTCAGTCAGTATCAATAAAAAAAGCAGATTCCAGCCAGTCACTGTGAAGATGATTAATTTTATTTGGCAGCAAAATCAAGATTCCTTATAAAAAGGAGAAAGAGGAAAGGAAAAGGCCTGGAATACAGAGTTTGTTTTAAATTAGTGAAATAACTAAATACACTAATAGCTTAGTGGTGTGTATGTTTCCTCAGAAGCAATTTCTTCTGAGTTGATTGAGAATGGCTCCCAGCTTGCTAAAGATCTTGCTAAAGAAAATGATTTCATCAGCCTTCGCACATTTCCTGGACTAATCTGCTTTGACTTCAGATGGTAGGCTATGTTCAAAGACTGTTTGCCACCAAAGGCTTAGTACTTAGCAGCCATCTTCAATCTGGTACCTTCCAGAGATTTACTGAGTAAGTCTCCTAGCAGTTTTTTTCCCCTAAAGTAATTTGAGCATCTCAACCAGATTTAGCTCTGGAGAATGCTAACTTCAGACAACATCATCTCATCAAAATTCTTTCTCTGTCTCCAAAAGAAATTTGAAGAAACAATCCATTTCTGAAAGTTGCAGGGAAGATTAACAGTGAGATTTAAAAGGAAAGCTTTCTTTGAGAAAATCTGCAGGAAAAGAAAGTCGTGTGATTTGTATGTGGGTGGGTGATGGATAGACAATAATTTTAAATTTTGAATCAGGGGAAGATGTGTAGTAAGCCTACATATGCAATGAAAATGAATGTAAGCAATGACAATATTGTCTATAATTCCTTTAACATAATCTGTATAAACATAGTGGATTTGAATGCTACCTACTAACATAAGCTATAAAGCTGATAGCATTTTTTTTACTGATTTGCAAGTCATAAATATTAAGCTATCTTTCATAGTGTTTGGAGGATTACATGAGTTGAAGTCCAACATTCTGAAAGACACTAGACTGAAAAAAACAGAGTCAAAGGACACAAACAAATGTAAATTGGTAAAAAAAAAAGTGAGAGAATATATTGTGTGAGCTTATAGCAGAGTCACTCTCAATAGCGAGGTGGCATATAAGTTTAATAAATAAATGTTATATAAGTAAATACTCATACACATTTATACATACACACACACACATACACACACACACACATACAAATTTTCTTTAAGGTATATAATATAGTAATAACAAGCAACTGACTTCCTCCAGGTAAAATAAATGCTGCTTCTGTTATATATTTATAACTGTTACAAAGGAAACAATTATGGACTTTACTTTTGCTATTATATGCTCATTGGTTGGGATCAGTGGTAGGATTCAATTTTTTTTGCTACCAGCATGGCTTGGTGGGGTTGGCAGAGGAAGGATACTGGAAAATCTCATGTCAGAAGTGGTATTTGCTGGTTCTCAAAACTACTCAAAATTTCCACTACCGGTTCTCCAGAACTGGTCAGAACCTGCTGAATACTACCTCTGGTTGGGATTCTCCTCATCCCTGAACACTGAAGAGAGAAGACCTGAAACACAGGAAACTACATTTATGTATGATTTTAGAGAAGCCTGAAATATGTATTCCTACTTCATTTCCAGCCTATGATAATAGGGAAGGACAGACTCTGCCAGGCTGTACAATACAAGATAGGGCCAGGCAATATGACTCTACTTTTTCTTCATGTAATCATGATCAGATGTAGACAAATACCGGTAGTTAGAGATAACTACTTATGGATTAAATTATGAGATTTTTCCTAAACACTATTCTCCTAAAAGTCTCCCGTCTTCAAAAAAAAAAAAAAAAAAAAATCATCAAATCAACATACAGAGAGAAATAGGCTAATTTTTGTTTTTAGGTTCAAAATTTCTAAAAGAAAGGAGTTTATTTTGAAAGGAGTTTATTGAGGAAGGATTTGAATAAATATCTCTTCATCTATGAAGTGAAAGAAGAGAATCCCAGAAAAGTTGTAAGCACTTCACGGTCTAAGCAATCAATAAAATAAGTTTTATTACCCAACATAGCAAAAAAATAATGAGTAAATAAGATTTAATATACTTGTTGAAACTTCTGCAATGAAACCAATTTCTCAAATGTGAAAAACTTGCAAGCCTTCACTGAAATGCCTTGAGCTCTTGTTTTATTTTATTTTATTTTATTTTACTTTATTTTTTGTTTTTGTTGATGAAATGTAGCACAAAAGAGCTTTATGGTTTACTAGGCAACTGCACTCATTTATAGAATTTTGATTAAGCAAAAAAAAGAATTCCAAGATGGGAAAATCAGCATCCATTGTCATCCTCTCTGAGCTTATAGGATATCAAAGCAAATGTGTGTGTGTGTGTGTGTGTGTGTGTGTGTGTGTTACACTTACATTAGAAAGGAATACTACATGATGCAATTAAATCCATGCTGCTGCACAAAAACACGGGAAAACTAACATTTTCAAAAAGTCAATTTAGTTGTCTGGATTTTTATGTGCTTCATGAAGCACTGGAGGTGGTTTTAAAAGTTATTTTCTTTGAGAGTTTATGCTAATATTCACTCATGGTTCTTGGAGTATTGAACCAGTATTGGTGTTTTTGCAGTGTCTGTTATGTATATAGCAGCCCAAAATGTTTGCATATGGGAAGGAGAAATTTAATAATGATAATGTGCCCCAAACCTCCATGCCAATTTAAAAAATTGCATTCCTCTGAGAAACAAGCTTATCTATATTTACATGGTTCTCAGGCAGTCTAATGCTTTTGAGAAATAAACATACAAAGTTGTAAACCTTTCTTGGTAATTGTGATGAGCTCGGGAATCATTACAAGGTGCTGCTGATATTGTTTTGTTTTACACTTTCTTCCATCATTGGGAAGATCCATTGCCATGCAGATTTTCCAATCTGAAAAAAAATGGAAGAACTTCCCATAAAATTCCTTTCCTCAGGATTTATATGGCCTATGGAAAACCAAGAAGGTAGCCAATTACTGGAGAGAAGATGATAAAATTAAAGATGGGATGTTGGCATAGACTACTTGATAAGGTCATAACTAAATAAGTGAAGAAACACCATATTCTATTCATAAGAATTTCTGTGGTATTCTGCTTTTTTAAAATGTTTCTGGAAATAAAATGTGAAGTGATAAATATGCAGATTTCACTCCTCTTTGACACTACTTTAAAACTAATTTTAATTAATTCTACACCTAAACAACCAGGCTTCATCTAGTGATACATGAAGACCTATGTCTGGCTCAGTTTTTCATTTTTTTTAAATCAGAAAGTATTTTTTTTACCATCTTCTGCTTCCTGATCCTGTTGATTGGCTTGATATGCTGACATTTGAAATGTGATTGTTTTCTGATTAAATCTTACCTTCCTGTACAGTAGTTTTATATAATTTTGAATTTCATGTATAAAAGGTCCCTAAATTGGGCTATGGGTCACACAGAAACCCTTTGGAATTTATTTTATCTTTTAATCATATAACATCTAACATAACAACACCCTCCTTAAAATTATGGACTCCTGTACCATGTTAGGACTCAATTTATGTATATCAGAATTAAATTTTCTCAGAAAAGCAAATAAAATAATAACCTCCTTTTTGCAGCAGAGATATAACATACAAAAGACAGACTGTTACTCAATAGGGAATTAATTAGAAAATGTGGCGTAGGGTAATATAACAGATAAATGCTCTTCCTTTCAAGGGGCATTATTCTGTACAGCTGCACCCACATGTTAATTGAATAGATCAGATTTGTATTCCACAATGTTTCTGTAGAGTGACAGCTAACATGATTTTTTTTTCTTAATTAAAAACCTTAGCACTATGAACAAGACACAAATATTTTGGTCGGACATTTTCTATGGAATTAATGCTTTCTGTGAAAGCTTTTTACAATGAGAGAATGCTTTTCAAAGATAAGGATCTGGCCCATAACAGGAATAAACAAAACTTTCTATAATTTAGGTTTCAGGGGGGGAATGTTCTCAATAAACCTTTTTATTATTCTATTGAAGAAGAACTGCAGAAGAATTTCATCAGGCATAACTCAATTGCACTAGTGTTGCCAATTTTCTAATATGTAAACAGTTTCTAAGAAGGAATCTGGAACAATCCATCTTGTATTCTTCCACCTCTCACACCACTCACACACCCAGTAACACACATACTCACAAATAGTTGCTGTAGACACTCCCAACCTTGTAGTCCTTTGAGCTTGACTTCAGTGACTTCATGAATTTTACTTTCTTGATCACAATGTGTCTGTTGTTTTCCATTCCCTTTTTTGATTTCCTGTTGTATCATACAGTTTCTTAATGCTAGTGGTCTCATTTCTAAGTATTAACCAGCCAGGTGATCTGGAGCAGAGAAAGGAAAAATAACATATCAAAACATCACTAACAAATTGCAAAGGCATGTCTCAGTATTAGGCTGGGAAAAGACACCTTCAGTTTTACCCCTGGGCAAAAAGAGGTTCAAATAAGTCACAGATATATCATCTTAACAAATGCACTTATAAACAACAAGATGAATTTTGTTTATTCTGTTTTCAAGAGTCTGTATCCTAACTCTTCCCTTTGTTGTTGTTAAAACCCAAATAATAAAACTCTGTGAAGGTAAATACATGTGTCTCAGGATAATGCTTCAGGATAAAGTATGGGATCATCCAACCTGGGTCAGTCACCTTGACCACTAATGACTTAAAAGCCAGTCATCAACATACCACAATCAACATCTAAAAAGCCACTTACAACAGGCACTATAAGTGCCATACCCAAAACAGCACACATACTCTGCTAGAGGGAAGTTCCTTGAAGATGGGCTCCGACACAAGTCTGAAAGCTTGAAAACTCTGGTCCCTGTGACCAACCCATATTGGATCCTGCAATACTCTATGTGAATCTTGTTCCTCATACATGGCTATTAGGTGCCTGGCAAAATTTGGGAATCAACTAATAGGTGCCAGATGCTGCCATCTACCAGGGGTCTTCAAACTTGACAGCTTTAAGACTTGTGGACTTCAACTCCCTGAGTTCCTCCTCCAGTCAAGTTAACTCAGGAATTCTGAAAGTTGAAGTCCACAAGTCTTAAACTTGCCAAGTTTGAAGACCCTTGTACTAGATTAATAGAAAGAAAGAATAATATCAGGGGACAATAATATCAGAGGTTCTGATGGGGATAATGTTCCAGAAGTATCTACTTACTGAAATGACCTGACTTTAGATTTTATGAATGGATTGGCTTTATTCATACAATTTGTTAATGCAGTCCTCAGTATGTAGACTAAATGATTGCAACTAAGGTTCTCCCAACTTTTTGTTTGCCAAAGGATTATGGGAAAACCCAGGAAATGAAAAAAAAAAAACCTGAGTACCTACTTTAGAGTTGCTAGCAAAAGCAAAAAATTATTTTGATAGAGAATTGACAGAATTCTTAGGCAACTAAAAACCATAAGGTCATGGATATATTCTTGGTCCTTTAAAAAAAAAGACTATTTTTTAAGAAGCCAAGGAGTCAGAAGCATATTGCAAATTTAGCAGCCAGCAGAATCAGGAGAAGAGCAAAAGTCATGGAATACTGCTGGTGAAGACCAATGAGGATGATCTGATGACAGTGAGAGTCTGAATTTTGGTTCATTTAAAAAAGGTGATATGTGGGACATGATGAAAGGATTATTATATAAGAATAAAAAGTATACTTTGTAACAAGAGGCCCAATGCAAGGAAGAAGATAGGTGTGAATGTTTTAATTATATTCACAGTACTAAAATTTCAATTGAGATAATCTTAATTGGATTAATGCTAAAGAACCTCTACACTTTAAAAAAAACTGTTAGGAACGTGCTAAAAGTGAAGAAAGATGCTAGCTTGTGATATGCAAGAAACAATTTAGAAGGTGTTTAATAATTTGGAAAGATTCTAACAAGAAATAAGGAGGGAATGGAAAAGATGAATTTAAAAGGCAGAAGTTATTACCTCGGGCAGAAAAGAACATGAATTGGATAGACTTTTAAAAGGCTGTAGGATTGTAAAACTCTGATTTGACTAACATATTTTTTTAAATGCTTAAAGCAAAGGAGCTGCAAGTCTGGAACACAAACTATAAAAAGGAGAATAATAAAAATCTAATTATTGAAATGTCTTTATATGTTTTAATGCCAGATTCCAGTTTGATATCCCATAGTATATTACTATGACATAATACTTAAAGAAAACTACTGCTTTGTCATGGACTAGGATAAATATGAAAAATATCTCAAATGGAATGGCATATTTGAAGTGGACTATGAGGCTTAGAAAGGATAAACTTGTACACACAAGAAATATTTAAGCTATCAACATAAAACACAGGTTCACAATATTCAAATGCAGCAAGCAAGAGGTGTGAAGTTAAATCTTTGCTTATAGAGTCTAATTATATATGTGGTATAGGAAATTGGGTCTACTTTTCTTCAACAATGAAAGAGGAAATACAGTATCTACTTGAGATTATTCATAACAATATATATGGATTCAACAAGAAATAAAACTCCAGGTGGGAACATAGATGTGGTAATATATTTTATTAATCATTTTATCATTTTCTGTAAGGCCTTTGTATAACTAGCAGTAAGTCTAGGAGATGTGGGCATTCTTGGTGGGGGTAGGAGTATCTTTGCTCAGAGTGCCTCATTCTGTTTTGATTCTGCCAGTTTAGAAGGAATAGGAAAATGGGTGAAAGTTCAAGGTACAAGGTACACAGTTGTGCTTTCTCATGGGACTTTCCAAACTTTCCCATGAGACTTTCTGTGGCTGTATGATCTCATCCTAGCAAGGTAACATCTGGGACTTTCCAAGATTGTGTGTTCTCATGCTGGTGAAGTAATCTCCTGTTGAGGTCATTGTTTTCTGAATATGCATACTGTATATTTTGCTTGTGTTTTTTCTCAATAAATACTGCTACCTGAGTTCTCTCAGGGTTGGCATTTTTCTCAGAGACAGTTCCCTGTGTCTCATTCCAAATGTCAATCCACCATAATAGATAGTTAGAGAGAAAGAGAGAGAGAGAGAGGGAGGGAGGGAGGGAGAGGGAGAGGGAGAGAGAAAGATATACATACATATATACATACATACATACATACATACATACATACATACATACATACATGGGTGGGATTCAAATTTTTAACAACTGGTTCTGTAGGCATGGCTAAGTTGGTGGGTGTGGCTTGGTGTTCATGTTATTGGCTGGGCATGGCCAACTCAATATCACTCACATCGAGGCACGTATCTCCTTCCCTGGCCTCTCATGACTGTGGGGATGCTGCAATAGTTGTAAGTGTGAAAAATGGTCATAAGTCACTTTTTTCAGTGCCATTGTAATTTTGAATGGTCACTCCACACAAGCAAAGTACCAGCAAAGGAGGAGAAAAAAACTCCAGAGACGTTCCTGAGATAGGAAGTCTAGTCTTGTCAAGAATGTAATAAGGGTTAACAGAGAGGCAGTTTCTGTAAGCAACAACACCAGAATGTTTCCTTCCTGCCTTTCTTTCAGGATTAGGCCAGTAATTTCTTCTAACAACCGGTTCTCCGAACTGCTTAGAATGTTAACAACCGGTTCTAGCGAATAGGTGCAAACTGGTAGAATCCCACCCCTGCATACTTATTTACTAATGACTTCTCCAGGCACACATACTGTTTTCAGATCAGTAATGGAGGTAAATATGCAACATATGATATGTCAAAGCACTTGATGACTAACAGGGATGCTCAAGGAGAACATGGAGATCACAGAAAAATGAAAATAATTATTTGTATACTATGGCTACTTGAGCTTCTATTGACTTTCTCAGACAGGGAATTAGAGCAATAAAAGCAAAATAAAACAACAGGAAGTATTCTAGCACACCTGGAGTGATTGAAAAGTAATAAACATTGGGACCTAAAGTATGGCATCCACCCAGGTATTTTGAAAGAACTCAGTATTGCTGGCCTCCTACCCATAATTGGTAAATTCTGCAAATCAGAGAACTATAAAAAAGTGATCCAATGGATGTTGAAAAGTTAAGGAATTATAAGTCAGCTGCTTAAATCCAGGTGGAAATGCTAATTAAAGAAAGAATAATTAATGATAGATTTACAAAAATCACTGTTAAAGAAAATCCTGTATGGATTCTACAAAACTAAGTTCTAACTTGTCAACTTTTAGTTTAGTTTTAGTTTAGTTTACTTCATTGTCATTTGCACCTTGTACAACAAAATTAAACACCATCTTCAGTGTACATCATGACCATGAAAATAAACACAAACACACACCCTTCACACTCCACACATTGAACCGAAACCCCCGACACTGCACTAACACTGCACTATACAGTAGAATTCAAAAGAACTGCCCTGGGATAGAAGCTGTTTTTCAGCCTATTTGTCCTTGTTTTTATTATTCTGTACCATCTGCCAGATGGTAATAGTTCAAAAAAGGGGTTCCCAGGATGAGATGGATCTTTGAGAATGTTTTGAACTTTCTTATGGCAGCAGGAGCTATAAAGCTCTTCCAAAGAGGGGAGAGGGCAACCAATGATCTTTTGGGCAATGACATTAACCCTCTGGAGTGCTTTCCTATCTGCCACTGTGCAATTGGCAAACCACACAGAGGTGCAGTAAGTTAAGATACTCTCTTTGGTGCAGCGGTAGAAGATCACGAGCAGTTTTTCATTCAGTTGTTATTTTCTGAGAAGTTTCAGGTAGTATAATCTATGCTGGGTCCTTTTGACCAGTGCTGCAATGTGAGCAACCCAGGTCAGGTCCTCTTTTATGGTAATACCCAGAAACTTAAAACTGGCCACTTGCTCCATTCGGTCTCTACTGATAGCAAGGACTGGATATCTAATCTGTTCCTTCTATAGTCTACTATAAGCTCCTTGGTCTTATTGGTGTTGAGGGCCAAGTTATTGTCTTCACACCACAAATGCAACCAGTCTACCTCATCTTGGTAGGCAGACTCACATCCCCCCCCCTCCGGAGATGAGCCCCACCACTCACTTAACTTAGAGACTTTGGTGAGTGTGTGCTGCTCCATGGATTTAGGTGGTCCTGCTGTCATTAAGGGGAAGATAGTATGTTGATATGTGGCCCACAAAACAGATATGGAATCCAGTAGCATCTTTCATACTAGCAGAGTTGTTGGGGTTTTTTTTGGGGGGGGGGAGGATTTTCTGAGTAGTAGCTCACTACCAGATTGTTGACATTTTGCATTTTTGATTTTCAAAAAAAACCTTTCATAAAATTCATCATCAAATCCTCTTGAATGAATTGAGCAGACATTGAATAAGCAGTCTTTTCCTTTTGTAAGTGGTTAAAAAACAGAAAACAAAGCATACAGATCAAGGTTCTCAATGCAGAGAAGTGGCATTATGTTGGGATCACTGCTTTTTAATTTCTTCAATAACTATCTTGACTTAGGGTTAAGCAGTAAGCTGGTCAAAATATTCAGGTTGGTTGCAATCCAGAGCAGATTGTGAAGACTTCTAGAATGAATTCTTAAAACTGGGTAAATGTTCAAAAATGGCAATTACAGTTCAGTGTAAGTAAGCGTGAAGAGATGTACCTTGGAGCAGAAAGCATTAACCTCTCATTTACTTTGATGATGTCTGAGTCAGGAAAAAAGAAATGAGGTCATAGCTCATAACAAAATGGAGATGCTGACTTATAGTATGGCATCCTGTAGTATAACATGGCAACTTCCATGTCAGGGATCATTAGGAATATGATTTAAAATTAAATTGCCAACAATATAATTCCGTATACAAATTATAGTATATCCACATATAGAATCATGTATACTGTTCCACATTCTGTTCCACAGGATTGTGTTGTATCATAAGGAAGTATTCAATGCAAGAATATTCAGGACTCTTTAGCCTGAAAAAAATGATGACTGGGTAGGGACATGATAATATTGTAGAAAATCATGCGTGACAAGGAGAAGCAGCACAGGAAAATGATTTTTGTCTTCATTTTTCCAAATACTAGGACAAGAATTTATAAACATTTATAAAACATTACTGCATGTAACAATAGTTATAGCATTTAGACTTACATACGGCTTCATAGTGTTTTACAGCCCTCCCTAAGCGGTTTACAGAGTCAGCATATTGGCCCCAACAATCTGGGTCCTCATTTTACTGACCTCAGAAGGATGGAAGGCTGAGTCAACCTTGAGCCATTCAGAATCCAACTATTGGAGTGAGCAGTAAGTTAGCTTGCAGTATTGTATGCTAACCACTGTGTCACCATGGCTTTTACATGATCACTGCTTTTAATTAAAAAAAAATTATTATTTTTTAAAAAGCAGATTGGATAAATGCAAGTCAAACACATACTTCTAGTATTTAATGTTAGTGGAAATTTTGCATTAGCTTGAGAACAATAGCCAAACAAGAATGTAAACCTCAAAATAAATAAATAAATAAAAGGTTATGAAGAAGAAATTGTTCTCTGGAGACAACAACAAAGTGCATGCTTCTAAATACAGCAGAAGTTCTATGGAGAAGCAATTGTGATTGCAGAACACGTTACCAACGAAGTCTACATATGTAGCACCATATGAATTAGGCATGAAACCAAGCCTGGTATGAGCCATATTAGAGTGTTTGGATTCAAAGTTTATATGTTCATTTCACTGATAAAATGATCTTTACTTATTTTTGGTGGATGACCATAATAATGTGAAAGATACAGAATTCTGAACGAATACACAAATAGGATCAAGCTGGTAGACTTTCTCCAGTAATTCCAGCTATTGCCCCAAGCACTCCAATAGAGGGAGAATCAAAACAGCAGTCACAGCTGAGTGACAAACTAATCGTGTGATTTGAGCCAGCTAGAAATCCCTGAATGAGAATTGGATGTATAAACTGAACCAGAACCAAGACAACAGTGAGACAACAAGATACCACAAGGAATTTCCACCTAAAATATTCTGTAAAGTGGGGAAGAAAAAAGCCATTTGCTCCAGCTGTGAAACATACTCCCCTAAGGATGCTTTCTCAGTAACTGCAAGGAAGATGCATGTAGATTACTGACTGTAAAGACTGCTACTTGCAAGGTGAGATCAAGGAAGGCATTTGTATGGAACTACCACTAATGTTTGAAGAACCTGAAAAAGAAAGATTTTCAAGCTTCAAAGGAGCATTTATGACCTGAAAGGAGGAACAAGAGCTTGGAACAAAAAGCTGAAGCTATACAGTGCATAAAGTGGTGCTTCTGCAAAGAAAATCTGATTCCTGCCTGTTCTTGGGACTTAGGAATGACAAATGGACATTCCTTCTAAGTGAAGTAAATAATCTGATTATATGCTACTAAGAGACAGAAGGTAGTCAAGGCAAGCTGCACAACATTGTGAAACACCTAAATGAAAAGTTAGAGATAAAAGAAGTAGGAAACTCACCTTGACACTTAAATGGAAAAAAGAAAGGAATTTCTGCAATATAGAAGGAGTTTGATGGTGGTGATTATCAAAGACATTTTGGAATATTTTCTATTAACAGAGGTCAATGAAATGGAATAATAAGTTTGATGAAGAAACCTGCTGTATGTATCCACAGAAACAAGGCATGAAATTATCACAACTATGAGAAAAATAAACAGAAAAAAAAAAAAAAAAAACCACTACTTTGAGCTTGCTTGTTTTCTTGCAGACATTTCATTAACCTAACTAGGTATCATCAGTGTTTAGGACTAGCATTGATGGTGTTACCTACTCAGGGCAATGAAACGTCTGCAAGAAAACAAGCTCAGAGAGCACCAAGTACCCCTCATTTCAATCCTAAACTACAAATATTTACCTTTATTGGTAAAAGCATTACTGATACATACATTTGCTATGCAAATCCTTGGAAGATATCTGAAGAATTACCTAAAATCTACAAAATGTCAAAGTAATATGAACCAGGAATCCCAGACAGATGGGGTATATATGGATATGTAGTAGTCCAAAGACCAGAAGGATACAAGTGACTATGCAATTTGGGCAATCAGGTGAATCAATTAGAAGTAGTCAAAAGTACAAAAGCAACAAATGTGTCAATAGCACAGGCATGAGTGTTGCTGAACTTTTGAATTAATGAGTAAAAGCCAATTGAGATGTCCGAAAGTAATCATGATGTGTTCCACTCTCACAGGTACAAATGATTAAGTTTTAAATAAGTAAATTGAAATGGAATCCCTTTCTTATATAAAGAATGTGAAAAAAGATGTCAGATAGCTTAACCAATATGTTATTAATGGATCATGTTGTATCATCTAGTTCAGGAGTGTCAAACTCGCAGCATCAAGACAGTGTCACATGATGTATCATGGCTTTTTTTCCTTCACTAAACTGGTCATGGGTATGGCCAGTACATGACATATCTGACCCATGGGCCGCGAGTTTGACAGACCTGATCTAGTTAGAGGTACAAGTTTGTTTTATTTGACGACAAGTTTCAGAAGCACCATCACTAGTAGCAACATTTGCCCTCTGAGTCAGTATCAAACATATTTGAAATCTAGAACTGATCGTTTTTAACACATTGCTGTGCCACAACACCAACTGTCAAACAGCTGATAATCAGCACACCAGTAAACAGCAATCTGACTCCATACCCATCTCCCATCTTCTGGCTAGACACCTTGTTAACCCCAAGGTATACTAAACTGTGTTGCCCTTTGCTGTTTACACATACTATCCCCATCTCTCTGCCTTTTTTGCCACTTTTCTGTGGTATTTGTCATTTGTCTTCACATCAGTGTTGTTGCTTGATGACTGTCTGGACAAGTCTCTGGTTTCCTGATAGTACTTTGAGAAGTGATTAACCATTGGCCACTGCTTAGGGCTGAGAGAGTAACTGACCCAAGGCCATCAGCTGGCTCCTCATCTACTGATTTCTAACCTGGTACCTTAATCTGACTGGTTCTATGTATAGACCAAACATGCTATATTCCTGGCTGGGACACTGTAGATAACTATATGGGCGGAAATCTTTTCATGGAGAACATTTATTTACTATAGCTTGAAGCAGGTAGCCTATTTCTGTACATTTTGGAAAATATTTACGCAACATTACATGGAATTAGTGTTATTGCTAGGATTAAGACAAGAAATATGCAAAGCACCTTTCAATTAAATTGCAGTGGCTAGCTTTGCCAGAGAACATACTCAGGCATTAGTAATTTGCATTTGTCAATATATATGTAAATTTAATGCTGCAGACTAATTAGCAGTATAAATGCTAATTTACAATATGGTACATTCATACTAACTCTCCTCTAACTCTCAGTAGATTCTCAGTAGCTTAGTATGGTTTTTGTGTTTGTCTCCTCCTTTCTCTGTAGTTGGTTCCAATGGATATTAATGGTGTGAGTGTCATGACTACGCAACACACGTGTTTGCATCGAAGCCACAGCGACCTGAAAGATGGCATTCCTCTTCATCAGAATAAACTCTGTATCATAATAATATGTGCGGTCTATGTAAAATGCTGTGAGGTGAAGCTCTACACATTAACCACGATTCATGTGATTGAGTTCATATGAATAATTATCATTAAAAATGGTAATCATGGGTAATAAGGCTAATCAGGGTTAATGAAGGGTAATGAGGGGAAATTATTATAAATATCGAATCCCAGGAAACTAGGGTTAGATCCAACTTTATTTTGTTTGCTTAGCTATTATCTTGGATTCCTTGCGGAGGAAGGAATAAACAATAAGCTTTTGTGTTACCAAATACTGAAGTGAAGAGTGTCTTATTTTCTCCCTGCATTTGTGCCAAAGAGTAGCTGAGAAGAAAGTTGGATCTCTTACATCCTATAATATTTCGTTACCTGTGATGTTATGGCTGAAGGTACTGCTGTTGATGGAGGTTTTGAGGACGTTTCGGAGGTGGATGCGGATAATGCTGTTGGAAGGGCTGGCATGGTGCCTGAGCAGCCCTCAATTCAGTTGGATGATAATGTGGTGTCTTTGGAAAGTGGACAAACAGATAACGCGAGATGTGAAGAGGATCCTCAGCCTGTGGTATGGCTGAAAATCCGGAAGGAACGGAAATCGGGATTGGAGTTGAGGGACAATATGAGGGGGAAGGTTTCACAAGGGAAACCTCCCACTTTTATGCCGCTGCCCTCCGGGATGTTTGAGAAGTGGAGGGAATGACGGATTGCTGTCGAAGATGAGTGTAGTACTTCTACGACCAGTTTAAATGCTAGTACGTTGGAACTGCTCCGTGTCAAGTATGGTGACTTAAGCATTCGTCACTCTACTCCCCAGACCATTTGGGACAGTCCAGGGAGGGGATTTAGAATGGAAGACACATCTTTCTTTAGTTCAAGTACCAGAGATAGCAGGGAGATGAGTAGGAAGAGGTGGGAGGGAGCATTTTCTATGGAAGTAGATGAATCATTAGCAGATGTAGTAGGAGTATCAGGAACTCGAAGTAAAATCTCTAAACCAGTCCCAGGTTCCAGGGTTGAATTTAGGAATGTGCAAATGAGGAATAGACAAACAATTCACTCCTGGGGTCCATCAGGCACATCTGGATATTGGCCCCAAAGAATGGTTTGGGGTGGTCCTCCTCCTATAAACACTTTCTTTGATGGGAACCCTGATAGGTTAGCATTATTTTTAAGCCAAATTGTGAACCACCTAGAATTCTATTCAAATTGCTATCCTTCTCAATGGTCTATTATAGTTGCGATAACTACAGTGTTAACAGGTGATGCTGCCGATTGGGCTGCAGAATTGCATAGTGTGCATGCAAAGGAATTGATTGATGTTGGTTTGTTTATGGATGCACTCAAAGTTCAATTTGAAGATAGGTCAAGAATACAACAATATGAAGAAGCATTAATGTCATTGAAGAAGGATGGGAGGCCTGCTGTGGAGTATGTCAGAGAATTTTGGAAATTAGCAACTAGGTTGCACACCTGGCCAGAAAGACTATTGATTAGAGAATTTAGATCTGGTTTGGATAGAGGTTTGAGCCAGTCTTGTCTTTATAGGGGGGTTCTCCAGAAACTGGGGGAATGGTATAAAACAGTTGTGGAGTTGGATGTGGGACTGAGGGAGCTCCATCCTACATTTGGAGGGCCCAAAAGACAACCAATAGGAGCAGTAGCATCATGGGGTAAAGTAGGGGGGGGGAGACTAAAAGGATTGGTAGGGGAATGGGGCCCATGAGGTGTTTCTGATTCCAAGGTCTGAGACATAGGGCAATGGAGTGTCCATCTATAGAACTAGATAATAGAAAACAGGTGGCTCGCATTCCTAGCACCACACGTAGCAATTTACCAGGTGGTATCATGCCCCGTGGTACGAAACAAAGGACAGTTACATCTGAAATATCTCAAGGGGTGTCACAAAAAACGAACACAGAAGTAATGACAAATAGACGTGAGAGGAAAACACCTGATGGCAAACAACTACCCAAGGTAGTCTTGGGGTTATATGATAGTGGAGATGACAGTCCAGATGAGGATGATTTGGTGAGTAATCCTGTGTGACCATTTGTTATACCAGTAGTATTGTAAAATCTAACAAGCAAATTGAGAGGTCAGTATGGAGCATTAATCGACACTGCATGTACTAGATGTTTAATTAGTAAAAAATTGGTCAATGAATTACAGTTAGCAGTGGAAGAACTGCCCAAACCTATGTGTTTTGAACAAGTGGATGGTTCATTATTAGGTGGGAGTCCTGCTACAATAATGACAATTCCTATCAAACTAGAGATAGGGAGTCATTGGGAGTCTTTACGATTTATTGTAGTACCACAGATGAGGGAGGCACTAATTTTAGGTCTTGTATGATTAGACAAATGGAAGCCCACGATATGGTGGGAAGACAATTTTCGGAAGTTACGAATTGCACTTGGCCCTATGTCCCCTCCATATGTAAATAATGGGGAGGTTGTAACAGCTATAGATGATTCTGAAGAACTACGTTATCCAGAGGAATATAAAGACTTAGCAGATGTGCTTAGTGAAAAGGACTGTGAAACATTATCACCACACAGAACAACTGATTGTGCCATTGATTTAATTCCTGGAGCAAAGTTCCCAAAACCACGAATGTATGCCATGGCTCCAAAAGAGATGGAGGAAATGAGACAATATATAGATAAAAATTTGGCGCGTGGATTTATTCAACCCGGGAAATCACATATAGCTGCCTCTGTTTTATTTAGCAAGAACAAAGATGGTGGATTACTTCTTTGTGTTGATTTTCATGGGCTCAACGCTATTTGTATAGACAATGTATATCCTTTACCACTGATCAATGATTTGTTAGCAGCGTTAGCGACTGGCAGGTATTTTACAAAATTGGACTTACGAGAAGCCTACTATCGAGTTCAAATACAAGAGGGGGATTTCCCCCCTTGGAAATTTTCAGTTTAACGTTATGCCATTTGGTTTGCAAGGGGCATCCGCTGTCTTCATGCAACTTATAAATGAAGTATTACAAGAACATTTATATCATGGTGTTCTAGTATATTTCGATGGTATTTTAATTTATACCAAAAGAATGGAGGAACATGTGACCTTAGTGAGGAAAGTTCTGAAAAAATTACTTGACGCCAAGTTATATGTGAAACTTTCGAAGTGCAAGTTTCACTGTACGTCGTTGGATTATTTGAGGTACAGAATATCCAATAAAGGAATAGAAATGGATCCCAATAAAGTCAGAGCCATAGTTGATTGGAAAGAGCCAAAAACAAAAAACAATTACAAAGTTTTTTAGGATTTGCGAACTTTTACTGGCAGTTTATTCCTAAATTCGCACAAATTGCTTTACCACTAACAGAATTGTTAAAAACTAAACATCAAGCACCAAAATCCAGACCTAGTCAACCCATTGTATGGTCACAGGAATGTCAGTGAGCGTTTGACGACCTGAAAGCTTTATTTGCTCAAGAGCCCATTTAAAACAACTAAGAGTTTTGTAGTACAAACTGATGCAAGTGATGTGGCTGTGGGGGCTGTCCTCTTACAGTAAAACATTGAAGGACAATTACAGCCATGTGCATGTACATCACGGAAATTTACAATCACAGAACACAGGTGGGCTATTTGGGAAAAGGAGGCTTTCGCCGTAAAATGGGCACTTAGTACATGGAGACTCCTATTAGAAGGGTTGAAAGAAAAATTTTAAGTTTGGATGGATCATGATAATTTACAAGCATTACAGAAACTGAGAAAACTATCCCCTAAACAAGTAAGATGGGCTTTGTATTTTAAATGTTTTGATTTCCAGTTGCGATATGTTTTGGGAGGTAAAAACTTCATGGCAGATGCACTATCTAGACTACCTCAATACAATTTGTCTAGAGATGAAGTTATTCAGCCCATGATCTCTGTAGGACTGTCAACCGAACAAATTCAGATGTTGACCATGAAAGAGATAACCAAAAAGGAATTAGAAGAGGCTACAAAAATGGATGTATGGATACAAACAAATAATAGTGCCTGTTTACCTAAAGATGGATTGTATTGGAGAGGGGATAAAATATATGTTCTATCAAATTGTAGAAAAATATATTATCCCAATGTCATGATGTAAGGCAGGCTGGGCACTTTGGATTTTTAAAAACACTACATTTGGTAAGGCGGCAGTTTTGGTGGCCACATATGAGACCAGACATTGAACAGTACCTTAAAAAATGCCACATTTGTGCTACTACGAAACCTCAAGTAGGAAAACCTTTAGGACTATTACAAACTGTATCGGATCCAAACCGGCCGTGGCAAGATATAGCCATGGATTTTATTGTGGAGTTGCCCAGCAGTAACGGATATACAGTAATCTGGACTATTATAGACTTGTTTTCAAAACAAGCTCACTTTATACCATGTAAAGGATTACCTTCGGCAACAAAATTAGCCAACCTGTTTATAGAACATGTATATAGATTACATGACACACCTAGGAGGATAATTTCGGATAGAGGTGTGCAATTCACAGCATGATTTTGGAGTGTGTTTGTACGCCTTTTAGGATGCTCTCAAGGTCTTAGCTCTGCATACCATCCCAGCACCAATGGTGCGGCTGAAAAAGCTAATGCAATGATTGAAAGGTATTTGAGATCATATACATCTTATTAACAGCGAGAATGGGCTGATTTACTTCCATTTGCTGAAGTAGCATATAATAATGCTATACATGAAAGCACAGGATATAGCCCATTCCAGGTAGTAAATGGGATAGAATTTGTGCCAATCCCTGATTTACAATGCGATGAACAACAACCCATAAGTGTCCAAATGTGGTCGAAAAAAGTTCAGGATAGTTGGGATAAAGTAAAAGAGACTCTCAATAAAACAGCACTAGAATATAAACATCAAGCAGACAAGAAAAGGAAAGAGCATAAAGCATTCAAACCTGGAGATCATGTTTACCTATCAACTAAATATATAAAATTACACCTAAATAGTCGAAAATTGGGACCAAAATATATTGGACCTTTCCAAATTATGAAAGTGATAAACCCCGTAACTGTAAAACTTAAATTGCCACCACGGTTACATCGAATACATCCTGTATTTCATGCTAGTTTACTTAAGCTTGAAGAACACATTGATATACCTCAACTTGAGGAATCTGTAATAGCTAAAGATGTAACCCATGCTGAAATTGATAAAATTCTAGATTCGCGGATATGTAGAAAAGTGTTACAATACTTAGTGAGATGGAAAGGATATCCTGAAACAGAAGCAACCTGGGTGAAAGTAGCAGATGTGTGTGCAAATAGATTGATAAGGCAATTCCATACCAAATATCCCGATAAACCTGGACCACAAGTAGAGACATAATTAGTGATATAATGTATATTGTTTTATAGACTGGTTCCTGGTAGAGGGGGACGCATGTCGCGACTATGCAATGCATGCGTTTGCATCGAAGCCACAGCGCCCTGAAGGATGGCATTCCTCTTCATCAGAATAAACTCTGTATCATAGTAATATGTGCGGTCTATGTAAAATGCTGTGAGGTGAAGCTCTACGCATTAACCACGATTCATGTGATTGAGTTCATATGAATAATTATCATTAAAAATGGTAATCATGGGTAATAAGGGTAATCAGGGTAATGAAAGGTAATGAGGGAAAATTATTATAAATATCGAATCCCAGGAAACTCGGGTTAGATCCAACTTTTATTTTGTTTGCTTAGCTATTATCTCGGACTCCTTGTGGAGGAAGGGATAAACAATAAGCTTTTGTGTTACAAAATACTGAAGCGAAGAGTGTCTTATTTTCTCCCTGCATTTGTGCCAAAGAGTAGCTGAGGGCGGGAGGGAGAAATCTCCTATGTTGGGTACCTAAGGTTTAGATCTGTCACCCTCTTATTCAATATCTACTACATGAAGCCATTGTGATGTCATCCAGCAGCAAGTACTATCATCCATATCAGGGGTGTCAAACTCTCATTGTCATGTGATGTATCACAACTTTTCCCCCTTTGCTAAACTGGGCATAAGCATGGCCAGCATGTGACACATTTGGCCCATATGCCATGAGTTTTGACAGCCCTGATCCTTGATGATATTCACTTGTACATCTCTATTCTAGACTGGAAAAGTGATAACTATTCAGAAGCTAACCTTTGGTTTTGGGTTCCCTTGGATCACAAGGGTTGACATCCTTAACTCCTACTGAGATTAATTTCCCTAAGACAGACCTGGTGCATAATTTGAGGATCCTCATGGATTCATGATTCCTGCTTGAGCAGTCATAGTTAGAGGAAGCTTTGCACTCATCTTTTGAGTCAATTGAGCATGGGCATCTGGTATAAACCACGAGAATAATCATTTCCGTCATGAAGTTATTGCTCAACTGACAAAATGGTGATAGGCAATGTACATCAATGATTGACACAAATTATGTAATTTGGACCATTTGAACAATAACACACATGATATCACATGTCCTCTTCCCCCTTTGCAGATACCCATAGCAGGAGAAAGGATATAATTTGACACCTTGCTGAACTGCAGTACCTGATCACTTTTTCAAATAAAGAGAGTGAGAGAAAGGAAGAAGGGGGATGGGGCATGCCTTTGAAGAGTACAGATGTTATTTTTCCGTACTGCAAGGCAAATCCTCCTGCTGAGAGTGAACTTTGTTTTTTTCCAGTTAATTTCTGCAACTGAGAATAAATTGAGATAGATCACCCTGAAACTGATCCAGTGTAAATCAGCTCTTTTCAGAGTCTCAGTCTCCACAGAGTATTCTCTCTCTCTCTCTCTCTCTCTCTCTCTCTTCTCTCTCTCTCTCTCTCACACACACACACACACACACACACACACACAGGAGAGAGAGAGAGAAAGAGAGAGAGAGAGAAAGAGAGAGAGAGAGAAAGAGAGAGAGAGAGAGAATACAACTATTGTCAAATGAGGCCTCAAGAGAGCTTCTTTACTTTTAAAAGTTGTATCACAAGGCAAATATTACCAAGTACACTTTCTATTCAGGCAGGACTATAGTATGTAAAGGCTTAACCTAGCTGAACTCTCCACCTTAACTGGTTATGTATTAGAAGAGTTTTTGAAATTACAGTGATATCATAGACATCACTTGATTTATTCCTAGGTAAGTATGCTGTGGATTGTTGCCTTGTTTGCACATGATGTTTTCCAGCATCTGATCCTGGAAAACATAATATTTAAAAGATACAGGCAAATCCTAATATAAACCAACTTTCCAAAGCAATGTAGCCTCTGTTATCAAATGACATTGATTCAAAAAGAATGAATTACTGCATCTGAAAAGCAATATTCTTTGTACAAGATTTCAGGAAATGTAAATTTGCCTGGAAAGATTTATGAGTTGTACTGACATGCTAAATCGTTGCCTACCTCAAGAGTTAAAGGCAACTTGACTTTAAAGACTGACCTCCCATTTAAAATATTGCCAAAAAAAAAATCTTCTGGAAGATAAAGATAAATGTGGCCACCTTTGATCATCTCTGCTGATCCCTACCACTTTAACAATCAAATGCAAAGTGTTTGAAGTTGACTAAAATATTACTCTCTTGTATTATCTCTAGGCGGTTGTCATAAAATGCAAGAAAATTCCCAATAAAGCAGCAATATTGTCATAGCATTTGCCCTCCCTTCCAGGCTGAACTACACCCAATTTCAGCCACAGATGGCAGCTGTTTAAAATGACTAATGTCAGGCCAAATAATTGTAAGATCTCTTTTGGCTTTTTGGGAAAGAGACATTAATCTTTACATTTGTCTTTCAATCAGTACAGTAAAAGGATTTGTACAATATTGGCAGAAAGGAAGGGGGGATTCCTTCACTTGGAAGTAGCTACAATATGAGGGATTGGGGAAAAACCATCTCCCGTGTGCCATTCTCTCCATCTGGGTTTTTCTTCTAAGAAAAACTTTCTTCGCAAAACTTTCTTCTTCCACCTCTTGGCAATGGTGGAATCAGATGATTATTTTTTGACAAGAAGTTGCAAATTTCTTGGCAATGGTAGAATCAAATGACAAGGAGCTGCAAGATGAAGGATTGTCCCTTGTTCCTGAGATGCACACGTTGAAAAGAAAGGATCTCTCTGCCATAGCAATGAAAATCATTCTTAGACTTATATACCACTCCGTAGTGCTTTACAGCCCTCTCTAAGCAGTTTACAGAATCAGCATATTGCCCCCAACAATCTGGCTCCTCATTTTATCAACCTCGGCAATATGGAAGGCCAAGTCAACCTTGAGTCAGTCAGTAAAATGATCCTCGATGCCTCCCTGAAAATTCTTCGCTGGGAATTCTGTAAGAATATTGAAACTTCTTTTTTTCATTTTGCTGCCCCTATTTCATTCCACCCTCATCATCAGCCTCAGTTAAGGGAGAAAGAGTCATTGGGCTCTGCACTAAAAATGAAGTACAGCTCCATTTTGGCTACTCAAATGCAAAATTTGTCATTCCTAATATGCTTATCTTTGGGTTTTTTTCTGTTTTTTTAAAATTTTAATAAATTTTTATTGAATAAATATTAAAAACGAACACAGTGTGATTTTCTTGGCCATCATTTTGGCCATACAAACTATAGTATAGAGATACACATAACAGTTAATTTTCCTTTTTCCCTTATGTTATTAGTATAGTGCTAGTTGCATATTATTTACATTTATCTACATTTATGTACAATCATATACATATTTATAACCTGGCTTTTTATTCATCTCTTTTTTCTCTTTATGTCCTTTATACTCATGCATTTATCCATTATATTTTATAATTTCATTTATCCATTATATTTATCCATTATATTCCATTCTCTTTAGTTTTAAAAACCTTAGCTTTCATTCCTACAAAGCATCATCCCTTTCTTTCTTTTTCCTTGACTCTAGCCATTTATACATTTTACTCCAGACTTCATAATACTCTGTCTCACCCTTATCCTTGATTTCTAAAGTTAGTCTGTCCATCTCTGCACAGACTAATATTTTCCTTATTATTTCACTTTCTGTAGGGGTATCTTCATTCTTCCAGTTTTGGGCATACACCAATCTTGCAGCTGTTATTATATGTATCATTAAATATATTGTTCCTTTACTGTATTTCTCATTAATAATTCCCAGTAAGAACGTTTCTGGTCTGAACTCTACTTTCTGGTTAACCATCTCTTCTATCCAAACCTTTGTTTTCTACCAGTATTTTTTTGCTTTTATAAATTTCCACCACATATGATAATAGGTCCCTATCTCTATGTTACATTTCCAATAATGTGGTGATATACTTTTACTAATTTTGGCCAATCTAGTTGGAGGAAGAGGCCATCTGTAAAACATTTTATATTGGTTCTCTTGATACGAAGCTGCCAATGTTAATTTTCTTTCCCATAACTTTTGCTAATTGTCTAACTCTAACTCAATATCATAACTGAAAGTTTGAGCCCATTTTATCATTACTTCTTTGACTTGCTCCTCCTCCATTTTATATTCTAGTAGATAGTTGTATATTCTCTTGATTGTTTTTCCCTCCGTTCCTAATAGTATCTTATCCAATGCCATCAGTTCTCTCTGTATGTCTCATTCTTTCTTGTCCTTCTTGTATCTTGATTGGATTTGCAGGTATGCCCACCATTCAAATTGTATCCCTTGTTCTTTCAGTTCTTGTCTGGATTTCAGTTCCCCTTTTCCATCTAGTAGATCTTTGTATGTAATGACTTTCCCCAGATTCATGAAATTTGAATGCACTATTGCTTCTAGTGTTGAGAGCCCTACCGGAGTTTTTATGTAATTTTGCTGTTTAGTTTTTATCCATACCTTAAGTAGAGCATCTGGAAATAATGCCTCTGGAAATAATGGTGGATTGTATGTCTTTCATACCATAAAAAAGTATGCCATCCTAATTGTAGGTCATGTCCTTCCAATGTTAGTGACCTATTTTTTAATTTTATCCACTCTTGCACCCAATTGAATGCAGCAGCTAGGTGATACAGCTCCCAGTCAGGTAAACCAAATCCCCCTCTTTCTTTGGCATCTTGTAATAATTTTAATTTAACTCTCAGTTTCCTCCCTGACGAAATAAATTTCAATATTGTTTTATTCAAATCCTCAAAGTATTTTTTCTCTAATTTTATTGATATATTTGGGAAAAGAAAATGTAGAATATTAATTTTTATCGCTGCAATTCTTCCCATAAAGGAGAGTTGCAGTTTTTTCTATCTTTCTAATTCTTTCTTTATTTGATTGGTCAAATTAATATAATTATCCTCTTTAATTGTTGTACACCTTGCTGATAGCTGTATTCCCAAATATTTTACTTTCTTCACTATTTGAATATTTATCTTCTCAGCCAAATCTTTTTTCTGTGAGTTTGTCATGTTTTTTGTTATCATTTTAGTTTTATCTTTATTTATTTTTAGTCCTGCTACTTCCCTGTACTCCTCCAGTACTTCCATAAGCCTTGTGCCTGATTGCAATGGTTCCTCTATAATAAATACAAAATCATCTGCAAATGCCTGTAATTTGTAAATTTCTTTCTTAATATTTAGCCCTCTAAGTTGCTTGTCTTTCCGAATAGTTCTTGTTAACACTTCCAATGATAATTTAAATAATAATGGTTATAATGGACATCCTTGTCTTGTATCTTTCCTGATTTTAAAACTTTGTGTTGCTTCTCCATTTACTATGACTCTCGCCTCTTGTTTACTGTATATAGCTCTAATTATATTAATAAAATTTTCACCAAAATCCATATAGTTCAACTGTTTTAACATGAAATTCCAATTTACATTATCGAAGGCTTTCTGTGCATCAGGGAATATCAATGCTACTTGTTTTTCACAGTGAACCTCATAATATTCTAAAATGTCCAATATCGTTCTCATGTTATTACATATTTGTCTTTTTGGGAGAAACCCATTTTGATCTACATGTATAAATTCATTTAGGATCTTTTAAGTCTTTCCATGATTATTGCCATAAATATTGTATAGTCTGAATTAAATAATGATATGGGTCTGTAATTTTTAACCATTGTTAAATCCACACTTTCTTTTGGTATTAATGCTATGTTTGCTTCAGTCCATGATGCTGATGTTTTTGCTTCTTTTAAAACTTCATTAAACACTTCTAATAATATTTGGCCTAATGGTTCCTGGAATTCTTTATATATTTCTACCAGTAGCCTGTCAGGGCCTGTCATTTTAGTCTTCTTCTGTTTTTTCAATGTTTCAATTAGATCTGACATTTTTATTTCTGCATTTAACATTTATTTCTTCTGTGATTCTTGGCAGTTTATTTTTGTTTTGATTTTGATTTTGATTGAACTATGATATTTTATAAGGTATCAAATGTGTTTTCATTTGTCAAAGTATGCAAGTTATTTAAATCCAAAGGAATTTTTGACACTTACTGCCAAATATGATTAATAACAAATCTTGGCATCAAAAGATACCAAAATATCATTTATCAAAGTAAAATAGCTACTCTCATGGAATTTGCATAAGGGTTCACCCTCGTAGTTCAGATTTCAGGGTTTTTTGAGATCATATGAATTACGCCTAGATGGCATCTTATTTTATCATCTGGCAGCTGAGAACAACTTGATTGTCCTCTTGGACTTGAAACTCCTGCTTTAAGAGGGAGTGACAGCCATGGCTAAGAGCTTTTACAAAGCTCCTTTTCCTGTAGAAGTGTTACCACTGTTAACCAGTCATTCACATTCTTCTCACCTCATTGCTTTATTATTATAATGTGCTTTTCATAGGGCTGCCCTGGAAGATCACTCGGAAACTTCAGTTAGTCCAAATCATAAGTAGTGATGGGTTTGCCACTCTTACACCACTGCTACTTGCTCAATGTTTGTCCCTATTGTTTGATTACTTTTAAAGAGAGTGCTAAATTTCAGGTCTCAAGGAAGTTAATTTTTGGAGTCCTTAGCGCTCTCTGAGCTTCTTTGCATTACCCAACTAAGTAACAGATTGTTTATATAATACAATCTTCATCATGCTAGATCAGTCTCTAGTTTTCATTCCTTGAATATAGTCATTGTTTGGTAGA
The DNA here is from genome assembly GCF_049901735.1 of Notechis scutatus. Lineage (NCBI taxonomy): Eukaryota > Metazoa > Chordata > Lepidosauria > Squamata > Elapidae > Notechis > Notechis scutatus. The sequence goes on along the minus strand of NC_142011.1, from coordinate 96,850,880 downwards.
AATTCTGGAGTGGCCATTTGGGATTTGGCCAGAAGAAAATGCTGAAAAACTACTGTTCAGCTACAACCAATATATTAAGAACTCCTGCTGTAGCAGATTATATTCAGCCAGAGGCCAAAATGCACAAAAAGTTCTTAGTTGCTTTAGAATTCTGCACTAATAATGCTCTTAGATAGATAAATATGTAGCTTTTTTACCATAGATATTCTTTGTATTTGATGTCCAACATGATTATTTGAATATCTGCATCTGAGTATGAAAGGGGTATTGCCCTCAGGTATCTTCTTATTTTATTTTAATCTATGCTCTTTTTTAAAAAAAAAAAAAGTGTAGCTAAAGCAATAGGTGGATTCAGAAACAAGCAAATGTAATGCAAAATAAAATTCTTAGTACAAATGATCCAGTTGATCATATGTTGTGGAGGCATGATCCATGTTAATAGTAGAAACAAATACCACAATCAAAGCCAGAAGAATATAAAAGTAATGATTACATTCTATTCAGTATTTGAAAATTTAAAGTAGAACTATTTGTCATGTCCATGTCTTTAAAATGTGTTAAGTAATAAGCAGCTGCAAGAATACATCTTAGAATTAAATCTTCTGTTGCAACAAAAGTTTTGTCATAGTGTAATTTCAGGATGGCAAAGCCACAATCTTTGAATTGATACACCAGGGTTGTCTGACAGCTTTCTGCTGACAAAAATTAAATTGCTTCTAAGAAAACATAAACAAAAACTCAGTTCCCTTATAAGACGCTTCTGTCTCTCCCCGATTTGCAGAAATATTTAAGTGATTCCAAACAGAGAATGCAGAAACTCTTAAAAATACATTAGGATTTCCAAGCAATGATAATGATTCAAATTTGTCCCTGAGGTTTTCAGAAAATAAAATAATCTGATTAATTATGACATTACAATTGTACATATAATTAGGCTATCCAAAAATAGTCCAAAATAGTGAAAACAGTGCCATTTATTTTCATCCTTTCCTTATTAAATACTTCTGTTTCCCCTGATCTAGTCTTGTGTTAATTACTTTAAATGTTAATTGAGTTAATTGTTGGAAAATCATGTTTATTTGCACTTTCCTAATATGTCATCTTAGGGCAATTATCTTCCAATTAATATTAATATATCATAGTTTTGATCAGTAGTGATTTGAACAACACTAGCCAACTCAAACTCATCCAAAGTAAAATTTAATTGAGGAATGTCGTTTTTGCAAAAGAGAATAAGATTTTTGTTACTTTATGTAAAACAGAAAAATCTAGTAGACAGTGCTTATATCATAAACACTTTGTTTTTAAAAGTACATTGTTATAAAGTAAATATTTTCTTTTTTACTTCTGCTGGGTTTTTTTTCTATTGCTTTTTATTGTTATGTGACTTTTAAATACAATATTAATGATTGGATAGCTTATCTAATTTTTCATGTAGACTTTTGTAGTAATATGAGGGATTGACCTTCCTGGAATCATCATCAGATACAAGGCAGCTGAGCCCACAGGTGGACTGGCAGCATGGCAAACATCTCAGAAAGGACTCACCCTACTTTTCTGGACTATAAGATGACGAGTGGGAGAGAAGCATATTCAGATTTGCAAAATTATGTTAATGTAAACTATAAGTAAAGCTAAAGCTAGTATTTCTGAAGGTGCTTGCCTGGACCATCTCACAAGGCTAACTATGTAGAATTTGCATATTTTTCCTCATAAAATATGGCATTCATTAAATTTCAATCTCATCTTTCTTCTAGGATTACACAGTGTTACATTTCTTTTGCCCACATTAGCCATGTAAAATAGGTTGATCTGAAAGCTAGTGAGTGCGTCCACTTCTCCCAGTCAGTTTCTTTGGCTTAGGAAGGACTCCTTTGCAATTTTAATTAACTGGTTTCCATTCCCAACTATGTGGCAGTGCTGCCTATAGGACTAAATGACAAGGTTGTCCCAACTTTATAAAAGACATTTGTCTCTCTTTCTTCTTTTCTTCAATATGGGGCAGAGGACAAAATAGAGATAATAAAGTTCTTATTGGGTTAGATAGTGTTTATCTTGATTATATATGATAATAATTCTCACATAGAAAGGTTAACCTCATTTTAAAATATTTTTATGTTTCTATGGACTGGAATTTGTGCTTGTGTAGATGAAAACAAAATTAAATTAAATCAGCTTCCATGTGTAGTCTAAAGCCATGTAGTCCAAATATTGTGCAATCTTCTGCTCACGTTCAAGCTGAATATTCAAATGCTACAAATGTGTTGTGTGAAAAGCTGCCTATAAACACACATAGATGCCCACTCTTAATATCTCTGAATTCAGCAGGTCTTTTGTATATTAAATATTCAGTAGTTGTAAGAGCATTGGGATGAAAATGTTTACCAGCTCCCTGGTAAACCAGTATTACTCATGTTCCTAAGCTATCTGCAATCAGAAGACTATTTGAAGAATGTTCTGCTTAACAAAGAGGTGGGGAACAATGACTTGTGGTCTTTAACTCCCAGAATTCCTGAGCCAGCCCATAAGTTATAAAGGGACCAATGTTCCCCACCAGCCATGTTATAAACAGATACTGCTCTCCTGATGTAGAGGTGATGACAGTCATGTGCAGACCCTTCTATCTACCTAGAGAACTGACAGTGGTGATTTTTACATCTGTTTACATACCTCCTGATACAAATATTAGCACTGCACTTGCATATTTGCATATTACAATAAATAAACAACTTAAGGCTTATCCTGATGGGGCTCATATGGTGATTTTTAATAAGGCATGCTTAAAGACTGTATTTCCCGAATTTACTCAGTATGTAACATGTGCCACCAGGGGAAACAACACACTTGATCATGTGTACTCTAATGTAAAGCATGCATATAGAGTAGTGTCCCGGAGGGAGCATTTAATTAGCTGCAGGATTGTTTCTCAAATACTAATTGGAACTTATTTGAACAAGAGGATTTGGAGGAATATACAAAAACTGTATTGTTTTACATCTTTACCTGTGTGGATAATGTGAATAAGTGCACCTGGATTTTTCCAAACCAGAAGCCCTGGATGAACAAGGATGTACAATTACTTCTCAGGACATGTGATATGGCATTCAGGTCTGGGGACAGGGTTTGGTATAACAAGGCAAGAGCGGAACTGAGGCGGGGCATTAGGGAGGCAAAAAAGGACTATAAAAGGAAGATTGAGGACTACTTCACAAATAATGATCCACAGTGGGCTTGGCAGGGAATTAAACACATCACTAATTACAGGGACAGCAACCCCATATCGATCAATAAGGATGCATCACTGGCAGAAGAATTGAACTGCTTTTTTTCCTGATTCAAACTGAATAGGTCCTCAGACGCACTGCCTCTACAAACCACCGGTACTCAGCTGTTCACAGTACAAGAGTATGATGTGAAGCAGGTGCTTAGAGCAGTGAATGAGAAGAAGGCTGCTGGCCCTGATGGGGTACCTGGGAAGGTACTCAAAGCATGTGCTGTCCAGCTCGCAGGTGTGTTTACAAATATTTTTAACCTTTCTCTCACACAAGGCATTGTTCTATCTTGCCTGAAAACTTCCGTTATTATTCCAGCTCCCAAAAAAGCCCTCTCCTGATACTTTAAATGATTATAGACCAGTAGCTCTCACACCCATAATCATGAAGTATTTTGAGAGACTGGTCTTAAAATATATACAGGATTGCCTCCCATCGACCCTTGACTCATACTAGTTTGCTTATTGGAATAACAGATCCACAGAGGATGCTATTGCCATGGCTCTCCACATTGCACTGGACCATCTGGAGCATAGTGGGAGCTATGTAAGGATGATTTTCATTGATTACAGCTCAGCTTTTAATACCATCATTCCGGATATACTGATTAAGAAGTTGCTGGAAATGGGCCTCTCCTCTCACATCTGCTGTTGGATAAGGGACTTTCTTACTAACAGACCCCAAACCATTATGATTGGCAGCTATTTTTCCTCCACTCTTGCTCTTAGCACTGGCTCTCCACAGGGCTGTGTTCTGAGTCCCCTTTTGTATTCACTCTACACCTACGACTGCACTCCCTCTTGTCCCATTAACACTATAATAAAATTTGCAGATAACACCACGTTGGTGGGACTCCATATCAGGAGGAGACAAGACGGCCTATAGGTCAGAGGTTCTCAGACTGGTCTTGTGGTGCAAGAATCATAACCGCACCCTGAACATCAAAAAGACCAAAGAATTGATTATAGACTTCAGAAGATGCAAAGCAGAGCCTTGCCCACTATATATCAATGGAGACTGTGGAAAGAGTTCATAGTTTTAAATTTCTAGGAACTCATATTTCTGACAAACTTACTTGGTCGGTTCACACTTTGGCCACTGCAAAGAAGGCCCAATAGCGCCTGCACTTTCTGAGGTTGCTGAAAAAGAGTGGTCTGGGTGAGAAGTTGCTGGTTACTTTTTACCGTTCTACCATTGAGAGCATTTTAGCATACTGTGTAATGGTGTGGTATGTTGGATGCTCTGCAGTGGATAAGAAGATACTCCAGAGAGTTATAAACACAGCACAAAAAATCATTGGTTGCTTTCTTTCTTCTCTGGAAGAGATTGCGAAGACCAGACTCCTCTCTAGAACACTTAATATCTCCACAGACCGTTCTCATCATGACATTCATATTTTGAACTGTTACTATCAGGGAGGCATTATAGATGTCTTAAAATGAGGACTAATAGATTGAGAAACAGTTTCTTTTCCAAGGTAGTAATTGTCTTGAATCAAACAGTGCATTTGTGATTTAGTCTTATTATTATTATAATAATTATTTTAATTTTTAAATACCCTGTAGTATGATTGTGATGTGGTGTTTGGGCCACTGTGCTGGAATAGCTTTCAAATTTCATTGTACTCATAGAATGCAATGATAATAAAGGTATTCTTCTTCTTCTTCTTCTTCTTCTTCTTCTTCTTCTTCTTCTTCTTCTTCTTCTTCTTCTTCTTCTTCTTCTTCTTCTTCTTCTTCTTCTTCTTCTTCTTCTTCTTCTTCTTCTTCTTCTTCTTCTTCTTCTTCTTCTTCTTCTTCTTCTTCTAACTTTTAAATGAAATATTCTCTACGTTATTTTGATCCAGGAGAATTATCTGTGGTTTGAGCATCTTAGTCTAAAGATTGGGCACTACACATGTTTTTTGAATCCTTTCATGCCCTTCTTTTAAAATAGCATAGAAAAGGGGTGGGATTCAAATTTCTTAACAACCATTTCTGTGGGTGTGGCCTAATTTATGGGTGTGGCTTGCTAACTGGGCATGGCTTGTATGTAAATATTATAAATATTTATGTAAATATTGAATTTTTTTTATAAAAAAAGAGCAACTTTTACCCAAAATCAGGCAAAGCAGGCAGGCAGATTGAGTTGGTCACATAATCACAGATTCATTCAGAGATCTATCTGTTATGAACTAACAAAAAAACCATTTAATAAAACTTATTAACATTATGTTAAGCAGGCTTGAAATCCTGCACTTTGGATTGGCCCTTAGATAGCGAACTGGGATTGGTCCTCACGGAGCAACCTGATTGGCTATTAGTTTAACATCTTTCATTGGGCAGAAGTTAAGCATGTGGACACAGGTCATTGGTTAACAGGTCAGTAGCTAGCTCTATAAAAGGGCTACTGCTGCCAAGGGTTTTTGCTCTCTGTTTCTGATTCTTAATAAAGAGTTGAAGTTCACTAAGTCACTGACTCGTCTCGATTACTTGCACCCATGCCCAGAATATAACACTGGCGACGAAGGTGGGATGCAAGAGACGATAGACCTGACTGAACACTAAAGAGCGCCAAACAGAACACATGGCTGAACACGCACCAACGATGGCAACATGGCCAGTGGTGCTATACCATCCGCTCCATTCGACCCAGCAAACGAAGACTAGGACTCATATATGGATCGGTTCCAAATGTTTTTGGAGACCAATAACTTAAAGGACGCAACAACCGGCAAGAAACGAGCAATATTCCTGACCCATTGCGGGCCGGCCGTATTTAAAATGGCGAAATCACTTGCAAAACCGGCTGAAGTGAAATCAATGGACTGGGACACCCTCGCTCCCCTCCTAAAGGCCCACTATGCACCCGCAGTGCCCACACTTGTTCGAAGACATGAATTTTACCAGAGGGACCAACGGAAAAGCGAAAGTCTCGCAGACTACATCGCTGACCTCCGGAATTTGGGAGGCCTCTGTGGGTTTTCCAACCTCGAAGAAGCTTTGCGAGACCGCATAGTTCTGGGATTAGATGACCAGACAGTGCAAAGCAAGATCATGGCAAAAGGGGACATCGATCTTGTCGATGCCATCGCAGACGCTACTGCAGCAGAAGCAACCAGGAAGTCGGCCGCTCGAATGCGCCGCACCAATGCACCGCTCCGCCAACTCGCGAATGACACCTCGCCTCACCCCAAGAGGCACTCAACAACGGCGCATCATGAAGACTTGGAATCCCCATCAGAAAGTGATGAGGAAGAGGTCAACCGACTCCGGTCCGAACGAGACCAACAAACCCAACGATTCCCGCGACAATGCGTGGGTTGTGGGGCAAACCACCCACGATCCGATTGCAAATTCCTCGACGCACTCTGCCGTTCCTGTGGAAAAAGAGGCCACATTGCAAAGGTCTGCAGAAGCAAGCGAGGGTCCAGTCCCAAGTGCAGGGAGAATAACTGCAGCCAGTCTTCGGGATTCACACCCATGAATTGGAACCACCAGAACCACCAATGGAACAACCACTCCTACAGAAATAAAGCACCTGCCTCTTTAACGAGACGGGAAGAGGCACACCAAACCATTACCATTGGCCACGCTACATCCTTAGACGCAAGGAAGATCCGAGTGAAGGTCGCCATAGAGAACCAACCTTGCGTGATGGAAGTCGACTCGGGGTCGTCCCTCTCAATGGTTTCCTGGAAAACCTTCAAGCAACTAATCCCGGCCGTCCGTAGACAGGACCTCAGCCCCCGAAGGATCATACTCAAGGATTACCAGGGCAACAGAATCCCAGTCGTCGGTTCTAGCCAAGTCCAAGTCTCCTTCAAGAACCGTATCGCATCACTACCGCTGACTGTCATTGATCGTGATCGGCCTAGCTTATTAGGCCTACAATGGTTCGCCCCGCTCGGAATCATGGTAGCCGGCGTCCACCGAGCTGAGAGCAACGACTGGGAGGAGTCTCTCGTCCAAGAATTCCAGGACGTTTTCTCAGACGGATTAGGCAAGTACAAGGGGACCCCAATATCATTTAACCTCAACCCTGAAGTAGCTCCCATCCGCCTTAAGCCTCGTCGGGTGCCTTTTGCACTAAAACCAAAGATCGACGAGCAACTCGATAAATTAATAGCCCAGGGCATTTTAGAACCAACCGACCACGCCCGTTGGGAAACCCCAATTGTAACACCCATTAAACCAGATGGATCGTTAAGAATTTGTGGGGATTATCGGGTCACTTTGAACCACGCACTTCAGCAAAGCGCTTACCCGGTATCGGTGGTTCAACACCTTCTCCACTCCCTGGGTGGTGGGAAGATATTCGCTAAATTGGATTTGGCACAAGCATACCAACAGTTGCCCATTGATGCGGAAACTGCGGAAGCACAAACTATCGTTACGCATAGAGGCGCTTTTAAGTGCAATAGACTCCAATTCGGAGTGAGCGTAGCTCCGGGAATTTTTCAAAGTTTAATGGAGAGACTCTTACAAGGCATAAAAGGGGTCGTACCATATTTTGATGATGTGTTAATCGCCGCCCCAAATAGAGACATATTAGAAAACCGTCTCAGAATGGTTCTAAAGAAATTTAAAGACGCTGGCCTGAAAGTTAAAAAAAATAAATGTCAACTGTGTACCGAGAGGGTGGAGTTCCTGGGATACCTTCTCGATAGTCAAGGAATCCACCCCACTGATAACAAGCTAAAAGCGATTAAAAACGCCCCAATGCCCAAGAATAGAACAGACCTCCAAGCCTTTCTGGGGCTCATTAACTTCTACAACATTTTCTTGCCCCAGAAGGCGACTGTAGCGGAGCCCTTACACAGACTTCTTGATAAAAGAGCTACCTGGGTCTGGGGACATCGAGAGGAACGCGCCTTCCAACAAGTGAAAGACTTGCTAACCTCCGACGCTGTTTTGATGCAGTACAACGAGACTTTACCCTTAACTATTACTTGCTACGCTTCACCATTTGGAGTGGGAGCAATCTTAAGCCATGTACTACCAAACGGAAACGAAGCACCTATTGCGTTTTTCTCACGAACATTATCAAAGGCCGAAAGGAACTATAGCCAACTCGATAAGGAGGCCCTTGCTGTTGTGTCTGCTGTGAAGCGCTTTCACGAGTACGTCTATGGACGAGCATTTACGATAGTTACAGATAACAAACCATTGCTTGGTATTATAGCGGGGGACAAGCCAACCCCCTATATATTATCACCAAGAATGACTCGTTGGTCTGAGTTCCTAGCTGCCTACAATTACGTGTTGCAACATCGCCCAGGGAAAGCCATTCCCCACGCTGATGCGCTGAGTCATTCTCCACTTCCGGAAGCTGTCGACGACCCAGCTCCAACCCTCACGACGCTCCAAATCGAAACGCTGCACTCGCCGCCACTAACAGCGAGAGACATCGCGATCGAGACAAAACGGGATCCTGTCCTGGCACGGGTCCTCAGCTGGGTCGAACGAGGATGGCCAGCCGACCAAATCCACGACGATTTCACACCATTCAAGAATTGGCAGACAGAGCTTTTCTCCCAGAGAGGTTGTGTTCTCTGGGGGGATAGAGTAGTCGTCCCAGAGAGGCTACAACAGACTGTTTTAAAAGTATTACACGAGTGACATCCGGGCATCGTGCGCATGAAGGCGCTCGCACGAAGCTATGCATGGTGGCCGGGCATTGATAAACAAATTGCAGCCTGGGTAACCACGTGCCAGAAGTGCCAAGACGTTAGCAACGTCCCACCTAAAGCGATGCCAACTGAGTGGGAAACCCCTCGAGGTCCGTGGTCCCGTATCCACATTGATTTTGCGGGACCCACCAAAGGACACACGTTTTTATTAACAGTTGACGCCTACTCAAACTGGCTCGAAATACAAAAGATGAAGACAACCACAACAGAGTCAGTCATTAATAAACTGAATAAATTATTCGCAACGCATGGGTTACCAGACGTTTTAGTTTCCGATAACAGGTCCCAGTTCACGGCCCTAGCTTTTGAACAGTATCTAGCAGATCGGGGCATCTGCCACGCGCTCACCTCGCCAGCGCACCCTGCGGCTAACGGAAGGGCGGAGCGAATGGTACAGTTCGTCAAGAAAACCCTACATAAAATGGACTATGGGGACATCGACGACAAGCTCAACCGAATACTCCTGGTCCAACACATCACCCCACACAGCATCACGAATAAGACGCCTGCCGAACTGCTAATGGGGCGGAGACTTCGCTCTCACCTCGACCGCCCAGAAATAGCATGAGGGAAGCAAGCCCACAGGACCTGGAAGTAAGCCTAGGAGACTGGGATAACAACAACGAGAGCCGCGCCGAGTCCTCCCGCACGGAAACGGAACTAGCCGCACCAGAAACCCTCGATAGCGTTCCACCGGAACCAGACTGCAGACAAAAACCGGTGGAACTGCGAAAATCAAACAGGCTGGTGAAACGACCTGCATATCTACGCGAATATGTTACCGCACCCCTCAAACGGAACCTAGGGGGGAGGGGTGTTATGAACTAACAAAAAACCATTTAATAAAACTTATTAACATTATGTTAAGCAGGCTTGAAATCCTGCACTTTGGATTGGCCCTTAGATAGCGAACTGGGATTGGTCCTCACAGAGCAACCTGATTGGCTATTAGTTTAACATCTTTCATTGGGCAGAAGTTAAGCATGTGGACACAGGTCATTGGTTAACAGGTCAGTAGCTAGCTCTATAAAAGGGCTACTGCTGCCAAGGGTTTTTGCTCTCTGTTTCTGATTCTTAATAAAGAGTTGAAGTTCACTAAGTCACTGACTCATCTCGATTACTTGCACCCATGCCCAGAATATAACACTATCTATCTGCCATCAGCTAGCTCAGTCTGTCACATAAAATTTGCTTGCAAGCAAACTCACAAAATTAACTCACAACACACCATGTATGTAAATATTGATTTTTTTTATTAAAAAAGAGAGCAACTTTTACCCAAAATCAGGCAAAGTAGGCAGTCCGATTGAGTTGCTCACAGAATCACAGATTCACTTAGAGACCTATCTATCTGCAATTGGCTACCTAAGTCTGCACTGAATAATAGAAGCTTCAGTCCTAAGGAAGATTCGGCTTTGCTTAAAAGCAGAGCCGAGGATCTAAAGATTAGCTAGAAAGCAAGAAATCCAATGATTTCCTGCTATCTAGCTTATCTAAATCTCCCAGCACAGCAGAACAGCTGATGGTCAGGGGGGAAAAAAGGAAAAATAGCAATTTAGCAGGCAAATTTGATGGCACGTATGCCAGGTAAGGAATGAGTGGGCGGAATGAGGTGGGGCCAGCCAGTGGCACAATTTTCTGGTTCTCCAGCAGGTAGAATCCAACCCCTGGTGAGAGTGTGTTTTGTGCATGTGTGTGGACCATTTCCAAAAAACCTCAGCCCGGACACCTGACAAGCGCTGTGCATGGGTGCGCAGCAATTCTAACTTCTCTTCTTTCCTGCTTTTTCAACCTCAGCTGTGCTGCACAAAGCAGCTAAGGTTGAAAAAGCAGGAAATAAAGGGCAGCCAAGAGCCTGGGCAGGCGGCTGAGCCAAACAGAGCAGCACACACCAAACTGGTTCGGTGTCTGCTGCTCTTTAGAGCTACCAATTCTATAGAACCAGGCTGAACCAGTAGCATCCCACCCGTGAGCATAGATTATATCTCTTTTTGAGAACTATGCCAAAGCAGTGTTGCTGTGAAGTTGAATATGGTAAAGTAAGATCACTACAGTAGTAAAATCCATAAGCATGATATTATGAAGAAGATATTGATTTTACCATTATATTTCATTCAAATCTTTCCTATGTTATTTCCTCCAATTACTTTGAATTATATAAGTGTATATTTAACCAAACAGGTCTATATTATATCTTTTCTGTTGCTTTTTTTCTTTTTGGTTATTAATATAAAGTCATGGGCATGGCATCTCAAAACCTATGACAGAATAGAAACAGGTTCAAAGGCAGCTTAATACATTTTTCTATCTGAATATGAGCATACAACAATTAGGCTCTCCATTTCTGTAAGGTTGAAAAGCATAGTAGTTATTGATATATACAAAGTTTTGATGCTGGAACAGCCTGTGAAATGAGGGCCCAAGGTAGCTGTAAAAGCCTTAGGCCTCAGCTTGAGAACAGACCAAATACTTTCCCTGAGATGAAGAATTCTCAGACAAAGACACTTTCAGATAAATATTGGGTAAGCTCCTCTAAAATGATATGGGAGTGAATAATATGTTTATATTTTTAAGCAAGCCCTCATTGTTCAATATTCTGGAAAACACCATTTTATGTCCTTTGGTAAGATTTCAGTTGAATGAGGTACAAAGGCAGGGGGAGCACATGATCTGTTGATGGCCACTGGATGTCCTCAGCTGTTCTGGATGAACAAGTGGCATCATTTTTGTTTGGACTGATGCCAAACAAAATTGTGGTTCAGCTGCGTAGTACAGATTGCCCAAAAGCTTTATTTTGAAACTACTCTATGGTTCTTCTGGAAATCAGTTTCTTATGGGATGTGTTATATCCCATAATTAAGGTATACAAAAAGAGCCCTGTGGCTAGAATACTGGTCTAGGATGAGAAAGATCCAATTTTAAAGTCCATGCAACCATAGAATCTGACTATATAACTTACTCCATTCACTGTTTCTCAGTCCAACCTGTACAAAGTTGTTATTGCCAGGAATTATAGTGGAATTCTTGTAGGATATTCAAGCTAATTATGTCATTTTAAAAATGATTTCTAAATTATTTCAGGGATTTTTTTGGGGAGGAGGCAGTGGTTGTATGCTACCAGTTTGGCCAGGTTTGGCTAAACTGGTAGCAAAAAAAAAACTTCCGACAATCAGCTGAGAAGAGAAAGAAGAAAAAAGTGTAGGATTGGCCCTCCCACCTGCCCCTGCGCTGTTCTGTTCTTTATCCTCTCAGCAGCATTAGGCCTTAGCTGATGTGTGGAAAGCTGCGTGTGCACCCATTAAGTGCGCACACATTAGGTGCACACGCACACGCACGATCACCAAAACGGTAGTGGAACAAGTAGGATCCCACTGCTGGGAGGGGGTTGGATTCTGGTGACTGCCTAGTCAAGTCCCTGTAGTTGTTGTTGCAAGATTTTAGAAGTAATTTGCCATTGCTTCCTTCTTAGGGCTGAGAGGGAGAGATTAACTAGCCCCAAGCCACACAATTAGCTTTGTGCAAAACACAGGACTTGAACTTAAACTGGCTCTTGTTTTAAGTTTTAGCTTAGATAAAGACTCTCTTGAAGTTGAGGTGAGGGCCTTCTCTGCAAGAAAATTGAGTTCTGTACTGCTTTTTCAAGATAAACCAAGATTGGCTCAGATACTGATATCTGTGACAAGACATTAATAGACAAGAGACAGAGATGGCTCAGTTCATGGTTTTATTGAAACAACCATGAAATCTTCATGAGAAGGTTTTCTGTTTTCTGATTCTGGTTTGTTAAAAGAGGAATCTACAGGCATTCTAGAATTACATTGAAATGTTATGAAAAGTTATGCAAATCATGGTTTATTGTTTTATTTTGCTATTGGCAAAAAAGCCAAGTGGACTGAATAATGGTAAGTCAACATTGTTCAAAAGTCTTTTATATGTGAATTACAGCTATTAACGTAGAATTAAAGCACTGCAGAGTATAGTCATATTTATCTCTGAGTAAACATGCATCGATTGTACTTTCCTTGAGCAATATGCAACTGAGTATAAAGAAGCACTATCATGTTAAAGAAATGTCATAATGACTCTAATAAATTTTAAGAGAGTCTTAAACTATTTGTTTTGCTTATGATTTCACTGAAAAATTCTAATAAGGAGCAAAAAAAGCCATTTGCCCTAAGTAGTATTGGTAGACTATACTAAAAGATAGAAGCATTATAAGTACTGGCTAAGCTTTAGTCTCTCAAAAAACATAAAAGCTATATTTCTCTTTTTAAAATGCTTTCTAGTTTTTATTGGAAGCAATATTAGCTATTAGGATGTGGTCATGATCTTCCAGTGGTTTTACAGTTAACAGTATCTAAAACAACATCTTTAAACGATGACACATAAAATTAGAAGCGATTCCTATGTGATGTTGCACAAAGTGAACAAGGTTGTTGGTTTTATGAGGTTGAATGGATTTTGCTGTAAAATACCATTTTTATACTGCTATATGAAATATATTATTTTCCAAGCAGTACACTCTAAAAGAGACTTGAAACATCAATCTTGTATCTGATGGCTGAATAGGGGATATTAAATATTTTGTGTAAAAGCTGAAAATAAGAATTTTCAAGAAATTCTTGAAATCAGGAAACACAAAAATAAATGAGACCAACAAAAAGAACTAATTAGAAAACTATTCAGATTTGGTGTAAGCTTTTTTATTTTAGATTGTTTTTTATCCAAAGTTTATTTTTAAATAAAGTTAATGAGTGTGTGTGTGTGTGTACATACACCACACACACACACACACATATATATATATATATATATATATATATATATATATATATATATATATATATATATATATATATATATACATACACATACACATACACATACACATACACATACATACACATACATATACATATACATATACATATACATATACATATACATATAATGTTCAGGTTTTTTTTGAATAACAAGCAATAGTTTCTAATCTGTTATTTCGACCAAGGGGATGAAACACTAATAATAGAATGGATATTCATTTACCCTTATGATTGTGACAACTTCATCTGGATTATATTTTCAAAAGAAAAAAATTATTTCGTTTGAAGTTGCCACCAAACCTTTATGCTTCAGTATATTGGCAACGTATTTTAATTTTAATCTGTTATTGGGGAAAAAAATGCCACTTTCTATTTGAGAAGTTCTCAGATTGTTAAAATAAGCCAATGAAACATATTCCTCATGGAAAACAAAGAATGGCTCTTTCCTTTAACCTAATGAAAGGTTAAAATGATATATTCGAAAATATCTACAATGCATCATTGCAAGAGTGGATTAGGATTTTATATTATATATCTAAGCAGGCATTGACTTAATCTAGTGGTTTGTCTTTCACTCCCACCAAAAACTTTTTAAACTGTACAAGGTTATCCTGGCCTACTTCACTCGCTGTGTCATAAATCCACAAAACAGTCCTGGCCTGTTTGATGCCTCATAGAGCCATAGTGTTCTCTTCCTAGGGAGCACACATTAAAGCATAAGCCAATTTAGTCCAAGTTCAAACACAGAAATTTCCTACTGGACAACAGAAGTACAAAAAGGGCAAGGCAGGACTTCCGGTGGCATTTCTGTCGATGACAGATTAGAGACTGTGATCGTGCGCTGCTTTGATCCGTGTTTACCGTGTTGGTAACTATATCTGGGCACAAACAGACTCCCCCTGATACCTCCAGCTCAAAAACACCCCAACCAGGCACCCAGATAAAACCTAGCTTCCTAATAAATGATAGCCATCCATTTACCTGAAGCCAAGCCACACTAAAAGCCTCCAATACAGATAACACAATGTTGCCAGCCAATCAAGACAAAAAAAAAACCACTACAAAACAGACAGAAGATATTAGAAACACCAATCAAGCAGAACATAGCAAACTCCAAGACCAATAAACACAGACCAAGACTCCCAACCAATCAGGATGAAGAAAAAACCATTCTGGCACAACTGTAGGCTAGCACCAAATTTAAAACAGAAAAGGCTGTGAAAGTCTGACTCAAAGACGAACACAATACAGAAGCCTGATGATGGCAAATGAGATTCTGCCAAAAAGTTGCTACAACTTTAAAAGCACAACTATAATGATGTGGGAAAATACCTGAACAAAGCTGAATACCATGCATATAAATACCCATGAAAACTTAAGAAAACAACTATATATAATTATATATATAACTATATATAACTATAACTATAACTATAACTAACTATAACTATAACTATAACTATAACTATAACTATAACTATAACTATAACTATAACTATAACTATAACTATAACTATAACTATAACTATATATATATATATATATATATATATATATGTTTTCTTAAGTTTTCGCGGGTACTTACATGTATGGTGTTCGGCTTGGTTCGGTATTTTCCCACGTCATTGTAGTTCTTTAAAGTTGTAGCAACGTTTCAGCAGAATCTCATCTGCCATCATCAGGCTTCTGTATTGTGTCCGTCTGTGAGTCAGACTTTTACAGTAGTTTCAGATTTGAATTTGGGGCAGCCTATTGCTGTGCCAGAATGGTTTTTTCTTCATCCTGATTGGTTGGGAGTCTTGGTCTGTGTTTATTGGTCTCGAGTTTGCTGTGTTCTGCTTGATTGGTGTCTCTAATATCTTCTGTCTGTTTTTGGCTCTTTTTGTATCTTGATTGGCTGGCAGCATTGTGTTGCTTTAATGGAGGCCTTTAGTGCAGCTTGGCTTCGGGTAAATGGACGGCTATCATTAGTTAGGAAGCTGGGTTTCATCTGGGTGCCTGGTTGGGGTGTGTTTGAGCTGGAGGTAACAGGGGGATCTGTTTGTGCCCAGGTGTTTGCCTGGCTTGTGGTGTGGAGAGATTTTTTGTTTGTGAGAGCAGGCTTCCAAATGATTGACAGCCTGGTGGAATCATCTCTTCTGTTCATGCTTTCTGGTCTTTTTTCAATCTCTATGGCTTCTCTGATGATTCTGTGATTAGGGTTTTCTATAGTGGCCAGGGTTTTGGTGCCATTGAAGTTGATGCTATGACCTGTGGCTTCCATGTGTTGGACTAGTGAGGAAGTGTGTTCCAGCTTTTTGACTGCATTTTTGTGTTCATCCAGGCGGGTGCTTATTCTTCTATTGGTCTGTCCAATGTATGTGGCCGGGCATGATGCACAGGGGACTTCAGATATGCCTTGGTTTTCCAGGTCAATTTTATCTTTGGGGTTGCTAAGGATGGCTGCTATTTTTCTGTCTGTTTTGAAGGCAGTCCTGATGTGATGTCTGTGTAGTACCTTACTAATTTTGTCTGTAGTACCTCTTATGTAGGGCAGGACAGCTGTTCCATAGGTCTGTTCATCTTCTGGGTCTCTATTATGTTTCAGTGTGTTTTTGTGGATCAAGCTGGTGATTTTGCTTTTGTGGAAGCCGTTGGCTGTCAGTACTTTTAGTCAGGGTGCATAGTTCAGTCTTAATGTGTGTCTTGTCTGCCAGGCGTTTGGTTCTGGTAATTAGTGTTTTAGCCACGGAGTTTATCTGTGCTGGGTGGTGGTGGGATTGGGCATTGAGGTAGCGGTTGGTGTGGGTTTTCTTCTGGTATATGGTGTGTCCTAGTGTGCCATCTGTTTTTTTGTAGATTAGTACATCTAGGAATGGTAGTTGTTTGTTTGTTTCTGTTTCCATGGTGAACTTGATTTTGGGGTGTGCGCTGTTTAGGTGTGTTAGGAAATTGTTTAGGTTTTCTTGTCCATGGGGCCAAATCACGAATGTGTCATCGATGTATCTTAACCATAGTTTGGGTTTGAGGGTGGCATTGGCCAGGGCTCTGGATTCGAATTCTTCCATGAACAGGTTTGCAATGACAGGTGACAGTGGTGATCCCATGGGAGCTCCTTCTATTTGTTTGTATCTTTGTCCTTTGTATGTGAAATATGTGTTGGTTAAGCAGTGTTCTGTTAGTTCCATGAGGTGTTTAGCTGGTTGGTATTTATTTTTGATGATTTCAAGGGTCTCTTTTATCGGGACTTGAGTGAATAGTGAAACCACGTCAAAACTTACAAGCAGATCTTCTTGCTCCACGTGTAGATCTTTGATCATTTCCAAGAAGTGGTATGAGTTTTTTACATGAGAAGCTGCTGTTTCAGCATGGGGCTGTAGCTCTTTTGCTAGGTGTTTAGCTAGGTTTTGTAGTGGTGCTCCTCTGGAGCTGACTATGGGTCTGAGAGGTATGCCTTCTTTGTGTATTTTTGGGAGGCCGTATAGTTTGGGGCATCTGGAAGATTTCTCTCTGGGTATGATCATGTGTTGGATCTCTTTGCTTATGTGGCTGGTTATAATTTTCTTGGCTTGGCTTCGGGTAAATGGACGGCTATCATTAGTTAGGAAGCTGGGTTTCATCTGGGTGCCTGGTTGGGGTGTGTTTGAGCTGGAGGTATCAGGGGGATCTGTTTGTGCCCAGGTGTTTGCCTGGCTTGTGGTGTGGATATTTTTTTTTTTTGTGAGTGCAGGCTTCCAAATGATTGACAGCCTGGTGGAATCATCTCTTCTGTTCATGCTTTCTGGTCTTTTTTCAATCTCTATGGCTTCTCTGATGACTCTGTGGCTAGGGTTTTCCATAGTGGCCAGGGTTTTGGTGCCATTGAAGTTGATGCTATGACCTGTAGCTTCCATGTGTTGGACTAGTGAGGAAGTGTGTTCCAGCTTTTTGACTGCATTTTTGTGTTCATCCAGGCGGGTACTTATTCTTCTATTGGTCTGTCCAATGTATGTGGCCGGGCATGATGAATCAGGATGAAGAAAAAACCATTCTGGCACAGCAATAGGCTGCCCCAAATTTAAATCTGAAACCACTGTAAAAGTCTGACCCACAGACGGACACAATACAGAAGCCTGATGATGGCAGATGAGATTCTGCTGAAACGCTACAACTTTAAAAGAACTACAATGACGTGGGGAAAATACCCCAACCAAGCCGAACACCATACATGGGTACCATGAAAACTTAAGAAAACAAATATCAAACCTCTACGGGAGGAAATAAACAGCCAGATCAAAACCTACTAGAAACTGGAAATTAAAAGAGCAGGAATACTATGTGACCTCCAATTCCTACGCAGCTGCAGAGACAACAATACTACACCAACCTGCTTCAAATTAACATTTCATCAAAGCACAGCAGCCACTAAACGTATCCTGAAAAGAACTGAAATGGCTTTACTACGGAACGAGCTCCACAGTAAGAGATTCCGATTAGATCAGTTAAACAAAGATTTGCTAGCACTACACCTGGAACTGAGCAGCAAAATCCACCCTCTACTTTGGGACAAGATAAAACAACTTACAACTTGGAGAGCTGATTCTGAAGGCATTTACAAAGAGGAAAAATTATTGAAAAATTAAAGAAATTAGAACATGACAAGAAAACCCCAACAACTCACAACAACACCTGAAACAATTAGTGCACAACGTTTCCAACAGAGAACTCACCAAAACAGAAACAGATGTTCTAACCAAAGGATTCAATTATGCTATAGCACCCCAAAAAATCCCCACAGAATCCATCATATGTGCAGTAGAATCCAGCCTAACTAAATTAAATACAGATGAAGCTGATAAAATAAGACACCAAGTTACCAATATCCTATGCACAAGCAAGCCACCCAAAAGCAACTTACAGAAAAATGAAATTAAAGCACTACATACCTGAAAAGAGATTTTATCCTCCCTACAAAGGAAATATAGTAATGGACAGAAAAGATATTATTTTGACAGACCTAGTACAAGACTCCTACATAAAACCCATGAAACATCAATCACATATCTGAAAATTAACCAAGGGGATATTAAATATTTTGTGTAAAAGCTGAAAATAAGAATTTTCAAGAAATTTTTGAAATCAGGAAACACAAAAATAAATGAGACCAACAAAAAGAACTAATTAGAAAACTATTCAGATTTGGTGTAAGCTTTTTATTTTAGATTGTTTTTATCCAAAGTTTATTTTTAAATAAAGTTAATGAGTGTGTGTGTGTGTGTACATACACCACACACACACACACACATTATATATATATATATATATATATATATATATATATATATATATATATATATATACACATACACATACACATACACATACACATACACATACACATACATATACATATACATATACATATACATATACATATACATATACATATAATGTTCAGGTTTTTTTGAATAACAAGCAATAGTTTCTAATCTGTTATTTCGACCAAGGGGATGAAACACTAATAATAGAATGGATATTCATTTACCCTTATGATTGTGACAACTTCATCTGGATTATATTTTCAAAAGAAAAAATTATTTGCGTTTGAAGTTGCCACCAAACCTTTATGCTTCAGTATATTGGCAACGTATTTTAATTTTAATCTGTTATTGGGAAAAAATGCCACTTTCTATTTGAGAAGTTCTCAGATTGTTAAAATAAGCCAATGAAACATATTCCTCATGGAAAACAAAGAATGGCTCTTTCCTTTAACCTAATGAAAGGTTAAAATGATATATTGAAAATATCTACAATGCATCATTGCAAGAGTGGATTAGGATTTTATATTATATATCTAAGCAGGCATTGACTTAATCTAGTGGTTTGTCTTTCACTCCCACCAAAAACTTTTTAAACTGTACAAGGTTATCCTGGCCTACTTCACTCGCTGTGTCATAAATCCACAAAACAGTCCTGGCCTGTTTGATGCCTCATAGAGCCATAGTGTTCTCTTCCTAGGGAGCACACATTAAAGCATAAGCTCAATTTAGTCCAAGTTCAAACACAGAAATTTCCTACTGGACAACAGAAGTACAAAAAGGGCAAGGCAGGACTTCCGGTGGCATTTCTGTCGATGACAGATTAGAGACTGTGATCGTGCGCTGCTTTGATCCGTGTTTACCGTGTTGGTAACTATATTCAGCACAAACAGACTCCCTGATACCTCCAGCTCAAAACACCCAACCAGGCACCCAGATAAAACCTAGCTTCCTAATAAATGATAGCCATCCATTTACCTGAAGCCAAGCCACACTAAAAGCCTCCAATACAGATAACACAATGTTGCCAGCCAATCAAGACAAAAAAAACCACTACAAAACAGACAGAAGATATTAGAAACACCAATCAAGCAGAACATAGCAAACTCCAAGACCAATAAACACAGACCAAGACTCCCAACCAATCAGGATGAAGAAAAAACCATTCTGGCACAACTGTAGGCTAGCACCAAATTTAAAACAGAAAAGGCTGTGAAAGTCTGACTCAAAGACGAACACAATACAGAAGCCTGATGATGGCAAATGAGATTCTGCCAAAAAGTTGCTACAACTTTAAAAGCACAACTATAATGATGTGGGAAAATACCTGAACAAAGCTGAATACCATGCATATAAATACCCATGAAAACTTAAGAAAACAACTATATATAATTATATATATAACTATATATAACTATAACTATAACTATAACTAACTATAACTATAACTATAACTATAACTATAACTATAACTATAACTATAACTATAACTATAACTATAACTATAACTATAACTATAACTATAACTATAACTATAATCTATATATATATATATATATATATATATATATATATATACACACAGAAGCCTGATGATGGCAGATGAGATTCTGCTGAAACGTTGCTACAACTTTAAAAGCACAACTATAATGACGTGGGAAAATACCGAACAAAGCTGATAGGCTATATATATATATATATATATATATATATATATATATATATATATATATATATATATATATATATATATATATATATATATATATATATATATACTATAACTATAACTATAACTATAACTATAACTATATAACTATAACTATCTATATCTATATCTATATCTATATCTATATCTATATCTATCTATCTATCTATCTAACGATCTATCTATCTATCTATCTAACGATCTAACTATATATAACTATCTAACTATATATAACTATCTAACTATATATATATAAAACTATATATATACAGAAGCCTGATGATGGCAGATGAGATTCTGCTGAAACGTTGCTACAACTTTAAAAGAACAACTACAATGACGTGGGAAAATACCTGAACAAAGCCGAATGCCATACATGTAAGTACCCGCGAAAACTTAAGAAAACAAATATATAAAAACTATATATATATATATAAAACTATATATATATAAAACTATATATATATGTATATATATATATATATAAAACTATATATATATATATATGGTATTCAGCTTTGTTCTGGTATTTTCCCACGTCATTATAGTTGTGCTTTTAAAGTTGTAGCAACGCTTTGGCAGAATCTCATCTGCCATCATCAGGCTTCTGTATTGTGTTAATCAGATGAACACTACAAAGAAGCCTGATGATGGCAGATGAGATTCTGCCGAACGTTGCTACAACTTTAAAAGCACACACTATAATGACGGGAAAATACTCAAACAAAGCTGAATACCATACATGTAAGTACCCATGAAAACATTATATATATATATATATATATATATTTGTTTTCTTAAGTTTTCGGGTACTTACATGTATGGTGTTCTGGTTCGGTATTTTCCCACGTCATTGTAGTTCTTTTAAAGTTGTAGCAACGCTTCAGCAGAATCTCATCTGCCATCATCAGGCTTCTGTATTGTTTCCGTCTGTGGGTCAGACTTTTTACAGTGGTTTCAGATTTAAATTTGGGGCAGCCTATTGCTGTGCCAGAATGGTTTTTTCTTCATCCTGATTGGTTGGGAGTCTTGGTCTGTGTTTATTGGTCTCGGAGTTTGCTGTGTTCTGCTTGATGGGTGTCTCTGATATCTTCTGTCTGTTTTTGGCTCTTTTTGTATCTTGATTGGCTGGCAGCATTGTGTTACTTTAATGGAGGCCTTTAGTGCAGCTTGGCTTCGGGTAAATGGACGGCTATCATTAGTTAGGAAGCTGGGTTTCATCTGGGTGCCTGGTTGGGGTGTGTTTGAGCTGGAGGTATCAGGGGGATCTGTTTGTGCCCAGGTGTTTGCCTGGCTTGTGGTGTGGATATTTTTTTTTTGTTTGTTTGTGAGTGCAGGCTTCCAAATGATTGACAGCCTGGTGGAATCATCTCTTCTGTTCATGCTTTCTGGTCTTTTTTCAATCTCTATGGCTTCTCTGATGACTCTGTGGCTAGGGTTTTCCATAGTGGCCAGGGTTTTGGTGCCATTGAAGTTGATGCTATGACCTGTAGCTTCCATGTGTTGGACTAGTGAGGAAGTGTGTTCCAGCTTTTTGACTGCATTTTTGTGTTCATCCAGGCGGGTACTTATGAGATGATATTATATAAGATTAATGGAAATGATGTACGTGTTATAATCTGGAAACATCTTGCTCATGTGAAGAGATGTGTAAACATTAAAAAAAAATAAAAACTTTTTATTAAAAAAGGCATATAGATGATAAGCAAATACTAAGCAGACATCATTGAGTCCAGATAACAGCCACAGCTAAATTTGAAGCATCAATTTATTATTATTTTTATTTGATTTGTCAATCGCTTACAAGATAATAGGTATAAGGATAAACATAGTTATCAATACAAGAAATGAGTACATATAAGAAAAATAAAAGCTTGTGTGTATCTGGATTGCTTGGTGACTTTGGGACTTTTGGAAATTATATTTGAATGACTAAAAACACTTGGGTGGTTGTTTGAAAAAAAAATTTTTTAAATGGCATCTCTTGTGGATGAACTGAAAATGGAATTTAAAAAATACAAAGAAGGGGAACAAGAAGGGAAGGACTCTCTTGGCTCTCTTTTTCAATTCTTAGAAATGGCGATCTGGGGACTTCCGGTTTGCTAGCCGTCGGCGGCGGCAGGGATTTGCCACTGTGCGATCCCTGCTGCATTCGCCGCCAAGGTTCCCCCGATCCATTTGGATCTGGGGGATACAGCTGCCCTGTAGAGGCAGCGGAAGATAGGGGATCCGGCAAGGGGTTTGGGGTGCCGCAAACCCCTCCCCAGCCGGCTAAACTCCCTTTTCCCGAGGCGGAGGAACGGCGGTCAGCAATGGCCGCCACGAAGAAAGCTGCAGCCGGGTAAGCAAGTGCAGGAGAGAGAAAGCTGAAAGAAAAGTGAAAGTTGCTTCTAACTGGGACAAGACGGGAGAAAGTTACTTGGAACCTTGAAAGCTGTTAAGTATCTATTGTTCCTTGCGAGAGTTACAAGCTGCGAATACCTTAAAGGGAAAAGTTTTTTTTTCTTTGTTCGACTCTCCTTCCTAAAGTGACAGCGGGAAAAAAAATCTTTTGGCTGTGAGTGGGAAGGGAGAGTGAAAAAAAATCTGAGCAAAATTTGAAAATAAGGAGAAGATTGCCTAGAATTGCAAAGAGTTTAAAAACTTCCAAAAATATATTTGAAAAGGATTTGTGATTACTTTAACCCCAGAAAGAGAAAGTCAAGAAGAAGAAGGTATCTAAAAGAAACAGTCTGTTTGGATTGTTTGGTGATTTTGGAACCTTTGGAAATTACTTCTGATTAAATCATCTGGGTGGTTGTTTGGAAAAACTTTTCTCTACACAATGGCATCATCTATGGATGAATTGGAACTTATATATCAAAAATTTGAAAGAGAAAAACAAGGAGGGGAAGATGGACTTGGCACTATTTTCCAATACTTAGAAATGGCGGTTTATATTTATGTGAAGCAGAATGAGGATAATGGGGACAAAGAAGAAGAAGAAGCCATCTTTGATGAGAAAAGGACTTTGATTGGAGAAGGGAAAAAGCGGAGGTCTTTAAGATCTGGGAAAACAGCCCAAAAAGAGAAGAATAAGGTAAAAAAGGGACATTATGTTAAGAAACAACAGAAAGGGGGAAAGCAGAATAAAAGGGAGGTGGGGAGACAAGGGATTAAAGAGGACAAGGAGAAGAAGAAGCAAGGGAGAAAGGAAGGGATGAGAAGCTTTAATGGTGGGGAGCAAGATATTAAGAAGCAAAAGTTTTTCAGAGATAATGGATAAGTCTTATTGTTAATGGGATTCTAGAAAGGTACATAAGATTGTATTTTTACATCTGTATTTAGAAGTAATTATAGAAAATTAGAAATAATATGTAGTTTAAAATGTGATAAAATATTTAACATAAACAAGTGAAAATTTTGTTAAGAAAAAGGGAGTACTGTAATGAAATATGATTCAAGATTGTGATGTGGGGGGGTGTGTGTAATAATCGTGGAAAGCATAAGTGTTCCCACAAAGGCATGATATTCAATTGAAATGGATAAAATGTTTAAGATATAAATGATTGTTAATATTAATAATTAGAAGATGGTATATTAGCAAACCCTTTGTGAAATGAGATTTGAAGTAGAAGAAGGAGGAACATTTCAATGAAATATTGAGCTATAATATGTGATGTGGGGGGGGAGGATAATTTTGAAAAATAGGGCTCTCATAAAAGCATGTGATTTAATTGAAAAGTAATGAGTTAAACATCTAAGATATGAATGAATATCAATATTAATGAATAGATTTGTATTATTTTTGATAATATAGTATAATTTTAGAATGTACCAGACAGAATCCCAATGTATGTTATGTATTTTATATTAAGTACTATAAATATAGGGGAAAAAGATAAAGGCATCATACTCCATATAGTGTATAGGAGAAGTACTTCTTGTTTTTTAAAGAAGAAAAATAAATGATTGGCTGGAATAGAACAGACAAAGAATAATAAATATTACGATATGAATTGAGAGGAGATAAAAAAAATAAAAAAAATAAAATTGAGAAAATTTAAAGGAGAGGAGAAGTTATATAGAAAATTGAAAATGTTAAGAAGATATGAAATGGTATGTAAAATGAATATGAAATTGAATTTGTGTCTGTACCAAGAGTTTTAACCCGGGATTAAGCAACTTTCAGAAAAGAGATTTTTTTATATTTTTTTGTTTTGTGTTTATGTGTATTTATGTATTGAGAAATTACAAGAAAGAACTGCGCAAAAAGAGGATTGGGACAAAGAAGAAGCCATCTTTAATGAACAAGTAACTTTACTTGGGGAAGAAAGGGGAAAGGAGGGAAAGAAAATGGAGACTTTAAGATCTAAAAAATCAACCAAAAAAGGGAAAAATAAGGTGAAAAGTGGATATAATGTTAGAAAGCAACAGAAAGGGGGAATACAGAAGAGGGAAATGGAGGTGGTGAGACAAGGGGGTAAAAAGGGCAGAGAGAAGAAGCAAAGGAGGAAGGAAGGGAAGAGAAACTTCAAAGGTGTGGAACAAGATGTAAAGAAACAGGACTTATTTAGAGATAATGGGTAAAAACTTAACAAAAAATGATTCTGCAAAGGTACATAAGATTGTATTGTTATATTTGTATTAGAAATAATGTAAGAAAATTGGAAACAACATGTGATTAAAAAGTGGGATAAAATATTTAGTGTAATTCAGTGAAATTTTTGTGAACAAAAGAAAGGAAATGAAATAAATGAGAGAATTGAATTAAGAAGGAATGGGAACATTTTAATGACACAATGTTTTAAAATACAAGTGAAGTGGGGGGGAAATAATTATGGAAAGTTTATAAGTGTTCCCATAGAAGTATGATACTTATTTGAAAAGTAATGTGTAAAATGTTTAAGACTTAAATGAATATTAATGATCGATTTGAATTGGTATGGATTGTTGTTTTAATTATATTACATATTTATAATTTTTTCTCTTTTTAAAATATAGTGTGTAACTTTAGAATGTACTAAGCAGAATCCAAGTGGAAGTTATGTATTACACTAAGTGTTATAAATTTAGGGGAAAGAGATAAAGGCATCATACTCCAATCAGTGATTACAGGAGAAATTTTGTTTAATGAGAAAAGATAATAGACAGCTGGAAACAGGACAGACAAAGAATATAAGTATAATGATTTGAACTGAGATGAGATAAATAAAATAAAACTAAGAAAGTTAAAAGAGGGGAGAAGCTATATAGAAAACATAGAATGGCAATAAGATATGGAATGTTATATAAAATGAGCATGAATTTGAATTTGTGTCTGTACAAAGAGATGTAACCCGGGATCAAGCTGCTTTCAAAAAAGATGTTTTATGTTTTTATGTTTTATGTTTTGTTTGTTTGTGTTTGTTTTTGAAAATCAATAAAATTTGTTATTAAAAAAAAAAGAAAAAAAAAGAAACAATTTTGACCATTTGTTGTCTGTTTGAGAGGAATGCTGCTATCTAGTTATGCAGTTGTCCAGAGATACCATAAGATTTTAGTTTTAGATTTAGTTTTAGTAGTATACCTTAACTACATTTACCATGGTGTGTTCCCTTAAGGGGACAGCTCCCAATTCCTAACTAACTATCCCAATTCCCATATACTGGCTGGGCAGCACACTCTCCGCCTGGAATTATAAATTCCACTATTAACTAAAGAGCAAGTAACTGTATAACTAAGATAAACAGTAAGCAGTAATAAAGCATCAAACAAGGCAAAGCATGCAAAGCTTGAGGTTCTATCTTCAAGTTCAGCCTTTCTCTGCAGCAACACTAGGTCGGTGTCTGGTCTGGGGTACAGCTTTCTTGGTGAAAGTCTGCTGGTTGCGGGAGGAATCTAGAGACCTCACTATCAGGACCTTGACTTGGCAGACTAGACCATCAGAGCTGGGCATGATTTGATGCACAAGTCCCTTAGGCCACAAATTCCAATGCACATCCCTGTTTTTTAGCAAGACAAGGTCTCCTTCTTTGAGGTTTGGTTCTTTGGTCTTCCATTTATGATGGTCTTGTAGGGTAGACAGGTACTCTTGCTTCCAACGGTTCCAAAAGGTGTTGGCAATCTGTTGAACTTGTCTCCATTGTTGTTTGTACAAGTCCTTAGAATCAAAGTTCCCTAATGGTGCGGGCCAGTCACCCGTCTTTTGAGTTAGTAAGGTAGCTGGAGTGAGAATAGTAGGATTCTCCAGATCTGAGAAATCCAGAACTAAAGGTTGACCGTTGATGGTGGCTGCTACTTCTGCCATAGGTCCCCAGATAGAATCTTAAATCTCATAGATTGCTTCAGAATCTGCCTAAGTATAGTTGAGGCTAGTTTGTGCTAATTACAATGAATCTGTAAGCTTTAGATTCTTTTCTTTGCTTCTTTCTGGAACTTTATTCTGCCAGTCTCTGTTGTTACTTAGGAATTGAATAGCTATGTTCTGAATGCAAAACCCAATTCTCTCTGGTTGAAATCTAGGTTGGCTTGGTCAGATTCTGACTTCACAAATGCTTGGGTTTGGCTCCTTCAATTCTGAGGTAAATGGTTGAATTTGTCCTTACCCTTCATCTGAAAAAAGTTTTGCTAACTGAGCCTGGATTGAGATGTCTACAATTATTGACTTTTCTTTAATACTTTCCTGAAAGCTCACAGAGTGCAAGCTGTCTATGGTGGTAGAATCTTCTTTCACCACTTTCTTGATTGACTAGGTAATTATGCAGTTCAAGGAAGTGCTGAAAAGAAGAATGAATGAAACACTTTTGCTGAAGGAAAAAAAAGGAACGAGACTTAGAATGCTACATTTAAGAACTTACTGTAAATAGGTCAACATTTTTTCCTCCCATTGTTCATTCAGTGGAAATTAGTTCTGATTAGATACAATAAATTATAATTGCACCAGTACATTTATTCTAATTGGTCAATAAATGAATAAGGTCACTTATGATATTAAAGGTTGGCAAATAAATCAGATTGATCTATGTATGAATATATGAAATTTCCCTTTCCTTGAACAAGCTGAACTGGAATAAAATAGTTTTCCCATAAATGTTTGTATAGTTAATAATATAATATACATAATAACATAAAATCCCTTCCTCCCTTTCTCCCCTCCTCTTCCTTCCTTCCTTCCTTCCTTCCTGATTTTACTCTTCTAGCTCTTTCCACATATACAGAAGATTGTGGTTCAGCATGAGAATCCAACCATAGTTTTAGCGTGTTGTCCGGGTCAAGACATAACAAAAATAATATTATTTGGGGCAAAGCATAAAATCTCATTGAAGATAAACAAAGCAATGGAAGCACTAACTTTTGTCACAGAAGAAAAGGTTTCAAACAGATGCTTTACTCAATTCTTAGTCAATAAAAACACCCCACAAATTACACAGCCTTAGTATATAAGTGAGCTAATATTGTAATGCAAAAAAAATTACCTGCAGTCTAAAATCAAATGTAAATAAGACAGTTCTGCATTTCTCAATTACATATCTTTATCTTAATGTATAAAATCTGGGCCATGGGGAAGGATATTGCTGAATAGTAGATAAAGGACAACATGGAGTTTCTTTTTCCAGTCCATTTCCAATTAATTGTATTTTAAAAAATGTCTTGGAAACATTCAAAGAGTCTAATGGGAGGGAACCTTATTTAGAGAGTGGGATGTACAAAACAGTCAAGGGGGGGGAATTTGTTTCTTTCCATATAATTAATACACATGTTAAACAAAAGATTATAATGTTAAAATTAAAATTAAACTAAAACATTTCAGGGGCACCGAGCAAACTAAAAGCAAACTGTTAAGTAGATTAGACCGTATTTGCATTGCATTACTTTGCAGAAAGTGAAACCTTTGTCTTTAATGTTTATGCAAAAATTCTTCACTGGCAAGAGAATCTAAACATAGCTGAATTTAATTCTTAGCATAGTATCAGGTCATTTCTCTACCTTCCAGTTATTGAATCAGCTATTGAGTCATTTTCCTCATTGGAGAGATGCATGGAACCTTTCTGACTGAATAATCTTTATATTGGGGTGGGGGAGGTGAAATGTCACCCAGTTTTTATTCATTCATCAAGAGTTGTTGAAAGAAATTGAAAACGATACAATTAGTATCAAAATGCCATTCTGCCTGCCTGCCTGTATTAAATGTATATGACTGCCCATCACAAGTACATGACTCTGAGCAGCTAATAATTATGTGTGGTCCTGTGATAGGAATACCAAAGGATCATCCACATAACAACAACAACACAATCAATGTAAAAATGTTTTCAAGGAAAGTTCCATCTTGCACTGCACGTCCTGACTGGTAGCAGCATTGCATTTCATGCTGAGACCAAGGATTTTTCAACCCCCATCCCTGAACTTCTCAATGCTTTTCACCAGAAATCTTGAGAAAAAGGGTATCCATGGGGAAGGAGTATTAGAAAAGTCAAGATGACAGCCACAACCTCATCTTCAAAGTTCCAGCTTTATTTGTAATTTAGATAGGAAATGGTAGGACTGGACTCAAGAGATGTGCAATACAAGTTTTTGAAAAGGCAGTTTTATCTACTAATCAAAAAATGTGCTGCACCATAGATTTTATAATACTTTGCTATGTCAGAAAACATCTTTTTAAATCTAGAGTTAGAAAGTGGGTTGGCATTTGATGAATAAGTGATAAATGTTTAATTTCCCCACATTATTGGGTTTTGGAGAAGCTATTGGGATAGATAGATAGATAGATAGATAGATAGATAGATAGATAGATAGATAGATAGATAGATAGATGGATGGATGGATGGATGGATGGATGGATGGATGGATGGATGGATGGATGGATGGATGGATGGATGGATGGATGGATGGATGGATGGATGGATGGATGGATAGATAGATAGATAGATAGATAGATAGATAGATAGATAGATAGATAGATAGATATAGATATATGATAGATGGCTAAATAGAGACAGGCAGACAGACAGACAGACAGACAGACAGACAGACAGACAGAGGCAGAGGAAAAGGTAGAGGTAGGTATAGATATGATACAGGTAGTCCTTGAGTTACAAATGTAATGGGAATGGGAGTGAATTTGAGGGAGTGAATCTTGTACCTTGAATGGGATCACTCCCTCCTTTTATCCATGCATTTGCTAATTAAATGCACATGAGGTATTTCAGGGTGGGGAAGGCCACAGGGGGCCTAGTGATGGAACAGGCCACCTGCTTAAGAACATCAAGGCCTCCCCGACCCACTGAAATACCTCATGCTCCCCACAATTGTATCCCCCCAACCTGCTGTGTGGGTCACTTATCGTGCAAAGATCTAGCAAGCTGTCTCTTCTCCAACCTCTCAACTATGTGTATCCCTCTGCCTGTGCAAGCCTCACCTCGCACATTGCAGGTGCATATTGCACGCCCCCAACTACCTCAATTCCAACTACTGCCGGCCTTAAATGCAAACTACTCAATGCAAGAAGCCTCGTGAATAAAATACCTGAATTTCTCATCCTACTAAATATGGCTAACTTCGACATTATATTTGTCTGTGAAACATGGCTCAATGCATCTCTCCCCGACTCCATTACCACAGTAAGAGACTATCATGTTTACCGATCAGATCGTGAAAATCGTCGAGGAGGTGGTGTTGCTATCTTCTATAAAAAATCCTTACATCTAAAAAATATCCAAGTTACCCAGGAGCTTGCTCTTCCTGAGACCATCATCTGTGAACTATCCTTAAATATCACAATTTGATTCTTACTATGTTACAGAGCACCTGATTATGACATCGAACATGTAAACAAGCTAAATACATTACTAACATGGGCTGCATCCTGCCCATACCCTTTTATCTTTCTTGGTGATTTCAATCTACCTCATATTGACTGGACCCTATTGTACAACTGAAATCATACAACCTTCTACAATGCTATTACAAATCTGGGACTGGAACAACTACTAACCAACAACACTAGACTAAACAACTGCCTCGATCTCATCTTCTGCAATAGTTTGAATTTAATTTACGGAATACAAACTAAAGAACCCTTTTCCAGCAGTGACCACAATATGATTGACTTTTGTCTCAACATACGTCCACACAAAAATCACCACAATGATGTAATCCCCAATTGTAACTTCAAAAAAGGCAACTATGATCTTATAGACAACGATCTCTCATCCCTTGATTGGCAATCTCTATTCACTGGATGCAATACTGTTGAAGACCATTACAACATATTTTTACTTGAAGTCAAAAGAGTCATCAAACTATATGTACCAACAACAACTCCCAAAACAAAACAAAAAAGCAGATTACCCATAACAATAAGGAAACTTCAATCCAAAAAGAGATCACTCTGGCGGAAAAACAAATCTGGTCACGTTGCCAATTTCAAAAGCCGATACAAAAATTTATGCCACCAGATAAAGACTGAATGCACCAATTATCACATTAAACAAGAGGAAAACCTTCTAAGCACCAATTCCACCCGTGCTTTTTACAATTTTGTAAACAACAAACTAAAAGACTCAAGGTCCATCCCTCCCTTGATAGGACCTGATGGTAAAGACTGCAACGACGACACCATTAAAGCCAACATCTTTAACACATTCTTTGGCTCAGTATTTGTAAACAGCAATGGATCATGCCCAGTATTTCCTAGCTGTACCACAGATAACAACAATGATCTAATACATATCGATTTCACAGAAGACAATGTTGAAAAAGCACTACGCAATCTAAAACCATCTCTATCCATTGGACCGGATGGAATATGTGCCTACTTCTTAAAAAAGCTATCCACTGCCATAGCCAAACCTCTAAGCATAATCTTTGAAAAATCTTTCAGGACCAGCTCCTTGCCTAACCTATGGTCACAAGCCAAAGTCATCCCCATCTTCAAAAAGGGAGACCCAAGCCTAGTTGAAAATTACAGGCCAATCTCCTTATGCTGCGTCACCTGTAAAGTCATGGAATCAATTATTAACCAATCCATCATCCTCCACTTAGAGACAAATAACCTACTCTCCAATAAACAATTTGGTTTCAGAAAAAAACTATCCTGTAATCTGCAACTCTTACACTGCAAAAACATATGGACGACACAACTCGACCAGGGCAAAGCAATAGACGCAATCTACATAGACCTCTGTAAAGCCTTTGATTCAGTGGTACACGACAAACTACTCCTAAAAATAAAATCCTATGGTATCTCTGGACAACTGAATAACTGGATAGAAGCATTCCTGTCAAACAGACAACAAATGGTCAAAATTGGGAGCGTCCTATCAAATTCAGTACTTGTCAATAGTGATGTCCCCCAAGGCAGTGTTCTAGGACCAACTCTCTTCATACTCTACATAAATGACCTCTGTGATCATATTAAGAGCAATTGCGTTCTCTTCGCTGATGATGTAAAGCTGTTCAATACCACAGACAATACTGCTACCCTACAAAAAGATCTTGACTATGTATCAGAATGGTCAAACAAATGGCAACTTCAAATCTCAACAAATAAATGCTCTGTCTTACATATTGGCAAAAAAAATCAGAAAATAAAATACAAGCTGAATAGTCAAGATCTTGTTGATGACCCAAGCTCTGTAAAGGACCTTGGAATACTCACCTCTAATGATCTAAATGCTAGAGCCCACTGCAATACATAGCCAAAAAGGCATTAAGAGTTGTTAACCTAATCCTACGTAGCTTTTTCTCTGGTAATATCACACTACTAACCAGAGCATACAAAACATTTGCTAGACCAATACTCGAATACAGTTCATCAGTCTGGAACCCACACTACGTATCTGATATTAGCACAATTGAGAAAGTCCAGAAATATTTCACAAGAAGAATTCTCCACTCCTCTACTCGTTGTAGAATACCTTATGCCACCAGACTTGAAATTCTAGAACTAGAAAACCTTGAATTACGCCGTCTTCGGTCTGATTTAAGCATGGTATATAAAATCATACATTGCAATGTCCTACCTTTCAATGAATACTTCAGCTTCAACCATAACAACACAAGAGCACACAATAGATACAAACTCAAAGTTAACCGCACCAAACTTGATTGCAGGAAATACGACTTCAGCAATAGAGTGGTCAATGTCTGGAATACTCTACCCGACTCTGTAGTTTCTTCCCCAAACCCCAAAAACTTTAACCTTAGACTGTCTACTATTGACCTCACCCCTTTCCTAAGAGGTCTGTAGGGGGCGTGCATAAGCGCACCAACGTGCCTACCGTCCCTGTCCTATTGTTTCTCTTATTCTTCTTTTATTTTTCTTATATGTACCCATTTCATGTATTCACAACTATGTATACACTTATACTTATTATCTTGTAAACAATTGGCAAATCAAATAAATAAATAAATAAAATAAAATAAATAAAATGGAACTTCAGAGGGGTCAGGATTGAATTCCAGGCTGTGGGCAGAGTAAGCTTGCAGTACTGTATTCTAACTAAGGTGTCCACGTTTTGCAAGCAGTACCTCACATCATCACTTGCATCTCTAAAGACTTTAATATTGATGACAAATGCCTATGTGGAAGACCAAAGCAAAGATGATGGGACACAATTACATGAAGATGAAGATCAACAAATTGGACCCTCAGTTGTGTGAAATCGTATTCCATGATCCAAAAGGCAGACTCTACAACTGTGGGAAAACAGAAAACATATGGAACCTTTAAAGATTTATGCAAGACAATCCATAGGTATTGCTTTTAAGAGTACTAATAAGGCTCTTGATTTCCCTTAAGCACTTGAAACAGAATATTCATTCACTGAATCATAAACCAATCATAAACCAAAGAGATTGGAAGTGAAGTTAAAGACCTGGTAAGTTGCTAGCCTCTTAGTGGAAATAATTACAATGTTTAAGGTTATCTCTTCAATTA
This sequence comes from Notechis scutatus, assembly GCF_049901735.1. Lineage (NCBI taxonomy): Eukaryota > Metazoa > Chordata > Lepidosauria > Squamata > Elapidae > Notechis > Notechis scutatus. The sequence goes on along the minus strand of NC_142011.1, from coordinate 96,817,229 downwards.
AGAATGCTCAGAATAATATCTATATAATTCTGAATTAATAAATCAATATTCTTTTTATATTTTTATACTTGATTATATAATACTGAGTCCAATATAATTCAGGTTTAAATTAATCACTTTAATACAAAATTTAGCTAAAGTCACACATTTAGCTAAAGTTTATCTCTCTAAAATTCCATTACATTTATAGAAACAGGAAAACTTCTGGTTAAGAATGCTTATTATGCTGAGTGGTTTCATAATAAGCTCTTTGTCCCAATCCTCTTGGAGATCTATAATGATACCATTTTGAGTATTATTCCCATTTCTTTCAGGGAGACTAATATAACTCTGATTTTGAAGGCTCATAAAGATTGTGAGTGAACAAGCTGCTGGCTGATTTCCTTGTTAAATGTTGACACAAAATTATTGACAGACTTTCTGCCATGTAGATGAGAGATGATATTATCTTTGATTTTCTATTCAGCCCTGTCCAGTTTTCCAAAAGGTCACCATACATCTCATAATATTAAATTACTCATTAACATTCTAGAGTCAGTTAGGCATAGAGGTTAAGATTTTAGACTAGGAATCAGGAAACCAGCTGGGTAACCTTGGGCCAATGTTTCCTCTTCCTCTTTTTCTCCACAATTATCATCCAGTCAGATAGGTGAGTTTGAGTCACAGTGATTCATCCAAAGTTGGGATGGATTGAACCCTGTATCTCCCCACTTCTGGTCTATTATTTTAATGACTATACTATCGTGACTCTCTATAAACTCTAGCATCTGTATGGACCAATTATATAATTATATCTATAATTGGAATTTTTTAAAGTGTCCATCAAAAGTTGTTGCATAGCCACTTTGTTCATTAGTGCATGTGTGTGTACATCCATCCATTCCTCCAAGCCAGAAGTTGCCATGCAACAACTACTGATGGAAGTATAGTCACAGAACAAAATGTGTATCATTATACATTTATGTATTCATATACATATATAGTCACAGACATGTCTTGATTGTGTATGTATTCACAGTATATATACATATGTGTGTTTGTGTATACTCATAGGTAAAAATTGACATAGATAATTAGGTATGGCCCCCAAGCGCCCTGAGAGTAAAGTAGATTGGAGAACAGAACAAAGAGTTTTTCTGGACACACCAAAAATGATTTTACTGTCAACCTCTTTATGTTAGAAAGCTAAGAATACAGATAAAGATAAACTTATCCATATTGCCACATTTTGATTTAATATCTGTTAATGTGTTAACAGAAACCGATAGGACCTAGCTATATAAATGCACTTGTTAACTATATAATAAAGACATGAATCTGAATATATAAATATGAATAATTATATACTTATAAATCATAACATTGCAGAAAAGAACTTTTTTTTTCAATATCAGAGAGATAGCATGATCCCACCTTTAAAGTCTTGGATTGATGTTATGTATTAACTTTCAGTCTAGGAACTGTTTTCATCAATGTAATAGAAAAACTGATCAATATTATTTCATATAGCCTGGGATTAATGATTTATTTAAAAATTAGGCTGAAAAAATTTCCTACGTGTAAGATGGTTGTATGTTTTTCCTTTCCTTTCCTTTCCTTTCCTTTCCTTTCCTTTCCTTTCCTTTCCTTTCCTTTCCTTTCCTTTCTTTTCCCCTCTTCCCTTTCCCCTTTTATAGTTTATAGCTGAAATAATTCCCACCACTACCTATGTTCACTTCTGTGAATGGTTGCTGAAGATATAATTATCCAACTGTGAACTATTTTTATATATATACCAGAGTTTGACATTCAGGCACTTTAAAAGAGTAGGAAATATTTGGAAACATCTTTGGAAGTTGACAGGATATAATAGTCAACATGTGAGAGATAAAACTTAAAAATTCTCCATTGAGTTACATCCTAAGCCTTAATTGGTGAACTGCCAACTCATACTCTCTGAACTATATTCAAGATGAGACTTCCAAAATGAACAGCCCAGTTGATGATGGCTGCATTTGGAGAATAAGCTAATCCCTGAAATAGGTATGTTAAATCTATGGGAAGCTTAACATAGCCAACTCACACAAACCTTAATGAAAAGTGATAAAACAAGTTGGGTCCAGATTTCCAGTGCATCATTGCCAGGTTCTTTGTTCCTTTCCAACAAGGCTCTGTAAAATAAGTACATTCATTCCATTCATCTCAATTCCTTAGCCAAGCTCTCCAGAAACAGATAGAAAGCAATGGAAATCTGGTACAATATTTCACAATACCTATAGTTTTGTTAAATACCACTTTCTAGAGATCCTTAAGTTGCAAATGAAAATGCCCCTTTCTTTGTTTTGAAGTATTGGAATCTGGGCAATTTATGCAAGTAAAAAATGTTCAATAAGGAACCTTTTTACAGGGTTCCCTAACTCTAATGGATTGTGTATATTGGAATAACCAGTGAAAATCCAAACACTCTTGGATTACTTGTCTATGGAGATTCTCAATTATCCAGGTCATTCATGGTTGTCTCAAAGGTACTTTTTCAAAAGACAATTGGACTTTGTTTTTTTTTGAAGACATTTCGTTTCTCAGCCAAGAAGATTCTTCAGTTAAATTATTTATATTCCTTGCAGTCATCTGGTTGTTAGTACTCTTTTTGAGAGTCATTGAGGCCACTTGGAGGTTGGATTGGATTATTTAATTTAGGATTACTTTAAAGGTAAACTTTTATAGTCTTGGATTACTTTAATTTAGCTTAATATGTTTTATATAAAACTTGGTTTCTCTCTCTCTCTCTCTCTCTCTCTTTCTCTCTCTCTCTCTCTCTCTGTGTGTGTGTGTGTGTGTTATGTATATATGTTATCAGTGAGGGTTTATACTGCTCCTGGACAGTTTTAAAATATCCAAAATATTTGAAAATGTCATTGTCAGTATACATCTTAAAAAGACAACTCTTCAGCCATTTGCTATAGCAACAGCTATGTTTGGTGGTTGGTGTTAATGGGAAATAAACATATTCCTGCAGAGCCCTCTAATAAGATGTAAAAACACAGCACACTAACTCAACTATGAAGTCTAGCATCAACCACAATTAGATAACAACCCAGGAAGAAGTCACTAGGATATGTGCTTACTTAGAATTCCTAGCCAAGGGGCTTGAGTGGCCTTTTTCAGGTAGACATTTTGAAATCTCCTACTTGCAGATCTGGCAAGGATGAGAAGGGTGCAAGATGGAAGTGGTGTCATGAAAAAGAGAACATGCAACTTATATGACACCCCTTTCCCCAGCTGTGCTGTAATGTAGGTAATATCATTATTCTTTTATTGGACTTGAAATAACATAGAATTTAAGGCTGAGAATCTATTTCCTAGTATGTGGTATCAAGACTTGCTATTAGCTATACTATACATTATTTCATTATTTTATTTTCTGAAATAAAATTATTCTTGTCAAATTTCCATTTAATAACAAGTAAAGTATACTGCTCATTAACTTAGTCTCATGACTTTTTCTTGTATGTATCCCCCTTTTCGATAAATAAATGCTGCAAAAGTGAACCTCACATAAAAGCTGCAATGTAATTGTTAACTGCATGGCTTAATAATTATCCCAAAAAATGGAGATTAAGAAAAGAATGGTTTTTAACACTTTAGCCTGATAGTACATATTAACCTATGTATAGATAATAAAGATATGGAGTCAGTCAGTCAGTCAGTCAGTCAGGCAGGCAGGCAGGCAGGCAGACAGATATCATATGATCATGGGGATACTTCAAAAGTCATAGCTGTGAAAAATGGTCCCTTATTTCAGGGCTGTTGTAACCTTGAACAGTCAGTAAATGAAGTGTTGTACGTCAAGGACTACCTGTAGATTACTTACATTTTGAAGGGAAGTTGCGTTTGAGTTTCTTTCTGTGTGTGCATGCACGTAGTAATAATTAAAGACATCAGAGAAGCACTGTACACTTCATTTATCTACTTTTTCAGATACATTTAGCAGAAAAATAAATAGAAATCTAACATTAAAAAAGTGGGAAAAATTAAAAATGTCCCTAGGCTGAATCCATGTTCTCAACATTTTCAGAAAGCATTGACATCTTTATTATGAAGGAGGACTACTGTTGTCTATGCAGTACATGGATGAAGTGAAATGGCTACAAATGGCTGTCAGAAGTATCCTAATACTTTTAAAGATGCACTAAAGCTACTAAGGAAGTAACAGCATAGTTGAAATGGTTTCTTCCCTCAAAGTTTTATCCTGTTTGTTGAAGTAAGGTGCAGGATTCCCCTCCCCCTCTTCTTTGTATGATTTCATTTTGAAAAGCTTGCCTGTAAGCCAACAAAAGTCTTACATACCGTTCTTAGAATCTTTTGATGTCCAACAAATAATAATAATAATAACAGTTTCTTTGGTGCCTTCATAAATCCCTAACCAATTATTACTGACAATTTATAATGCATAAAACTGGACCTCTTAATACCTTTCTGTATTTCTTAATGCCTCTTATTAAAAAAGAATCAATGTCCAACTTTTCAAACAGCCAGAGAAAACACTCAGATAATGCTTTGTGAATATGAAACTCATCAGGTTTTCTATACCTTTTCAGATTACCAAGTCAGTTGAAGTAATTATGTAATTGCAGGGAGCAACACCTTAAAAAATATGTCCAAGGGCTGCAGAAATTGTAGCAGTGACAGGCTGAAGAACTACACTTTTGTTTGGATTCAAAACCTCCTAGGCTCAGAATAAGGAATGAGATAAAACCACCCATGTTATCCTGTCTATGAGTATCTGCAGTAGCTTGCTGCTTTCATTAAAATGATAAAAGCAGCGCTGAGGTGTCATGCTGAAAGATCTTCCTCTTTCATGTATGTATTTGACAATGTGATGTCTATACAAAAGGGGGCAGGACTTTTGTTGCAATGTTCTAAGGCTGCTTTGTCATTTTGCTCTCTCTTTACTCCCCTCATGGATGTGATTAAAACTTTGCCTAAGGTCCTGCAGTGGAGCAGTCTGTTTCTCCAAACCAGAACTTGTACCAATGATTATTTTCACAATCTGATAGTTCCCAAGCTACTTACTTGTATTAGGCTCTCTGAAATGCATAGCAAAGTGGGAGAATGTGGTACCCTCCAGTTTTTTTCGCTTTCAACTTCCACCTAGCTGCATCTGGAACTGCCTATGTAACCACAAAGCCAATGAGGTTTTGAGGAAGAGATGTACTATCTATTTATTTTTATACAATCAGAAAAAAAAGATACCTATAACAAGGTGTAGATATTGCACTATTCTGCTAAATGAGAACAATTATGATGTATGTGTTAAATATATTTGGAGTTCAGTTTTTCTCAGTTGATTCAAATTGAGTTTATGAAGGCTGAGCTTATGAAAGCTATACTTTAAAAAATCATAAAGGAAATGTTCAGGCAGCACTTATATTGTGGCCATGTTTACTTCTTTCTTATTAACATTAATACTTTATGGCAGACTAGTCTTTTCCACCAAAGATTGAATGGTTAGCTAGAACTCTGTTGTGAAGCATATCTTCGCATTAAAAAATTTTTGTATTCTTTCTCCTTCATTATACCAGCATGAGAAAGTCTATGAATAAGCATGCATAGTGTAAAAGATATATAGATATAGATGAGATAGATATAGATACAGATATACAGATATATACAGTATTTGTATATTTGTATGTATTTGATCAATTATTATATGAGATTAATTGAATGCTATGCCAAAAAGGGAGCTGATTTAAGACCCTTGAAAATATTTCAAAGAAGCCTGCTATGCTAAAAAAAAATGTCTATGATGTGAGATGTGCATTATTGCATTATATGAATGATAGCTTCCCAGTTTCATCACAAAAGGCAGACTACAAAAATAATCCCCCCTTTTTTCATTTTTTAGGATTATTGAATTAGCTGGATAAAATTGTGTATTTTAAACCTTTCAGCAATTGAAGTTTCCATTCTATTCAGTTCTCTAGAGTCTTTTTAAAAAAATCTTTTTGAAAGGGTCTGTATCTGACATCAAAATGTTCAGCTCCCCTGATTTAAAATCTTTTTAATACATCTGTTTCAATGTAATGCAAAGGGCAGTTAAACAGCCCTTCATGCTTTTATTTGAGAATGTTGGTGATCCACTCATTGCTTTGAATAGACCTCACTGGGTGAATAGGATTGATTCTCTAATTTAAAATGGAACCAAAGACCTCTTGATATTAATGAAATTTCTTCCCATTATAAATATGATTGAAACATAATGTATTAAATCATTCTGTTTGTGATATAATAGTTGGAGGGCCCCACATGCTGGAAAAACCTAGCTATCCTATTTCTCTCCTTTGAAGGCTGAACAGTTTGCTGCTCTCAGCCCATTGATCAAATTGCTTTGAATGTCTGTGTGTATTTCCTAATCATAGACAATCTCTTCCCTTGTTTCTTATACCTCCAATCATTTAAAAAAATAAAATAAGGGGACCATTCATTCAAAGATGAAAGGGAATGGCAGAACCCATATGCTTTTTTGTGGAAAGATGAACTTACCACTTGGAGTAAGGAGGCATTTTCCTCCTCCTGGGATCCAGAGCTTTGAGGTTATCTGCGAAGGGGGGTGGTAAATGGTTAAATCCCCTTTTCTTACCTAGAGAGTTTGTTCTATATATAAAAAAAGAACTGCAAATATGTGTAATGTCAAGAATGGCATTAAGGCAGGAAGACAAAAGAGATTCAGAAAAGAGAAGTTTCCAACTCAAAAGTAAGCACTTCAGCACTAGTTTTCAGACAGGAGAAAACCCAAGAAAGCCTACAAATGAAACCAAGCCCACTGTGTGTACCTACTCAGGTTCAGAGCTCTACAAACCAGCTCCAGAAACGAAGGTCTGTGAGTATTGGGGGGAAAGGGGAAGAACCATTTGCAGATTTGTGTAAAGGAGTGAAAATGGGTTTTCATATGCAAATGGCTGAGGTTGGCTACAAGAAATAGTTGAGAAATTTAGTATTACAGATGCCTATGGAGTTTCTCATTCATCCAGGTCACAGTTGTCCCAAAAGTGCTTTTTTAAAAGGCTGAAGAAGCTTCTTGGATGAGAAGCAAAATGTCTTTAAGAAAAAAAAAAAGCCCAGTTACCATCTGAAAAAGCACTTTTGGGATTATGTTACAAACTTAGAAATAGAATATAGACTTGATAGATTAAATAACAACAGAAATAGTTGTAAATTTATAAAGACTTCATCTTGCATTTTTTTCTTCATTTGATTAAAATGAAACAATCTAAAACAATAGAAGAGTTCTTGTTCATTAAAAGAAAAAGTAGCAATAGCACTTAGACTTATATACCACTTCACATTGATTTACAATAGTCTCTAAGTGGTTTACAGAGTCAGCATATTGCCCCCAACGATCTGGGTCCTCATTTTACTGACCTTGCAAGGATGGAAGGCTGAGTCAACCTTGAGCTGGTGAGGATCAAACTGCTGAACTGCTGACACTCGGCAGAATTAGACTGCAATACTGCATTCTCACCAGTGGTGGGATTCAAATAATTTAACAACCAGTTCTCTGCCCTAATGATTTCTTCCAACAACCAGTTCACTGCTCAGAAAGTTAACAACCGATTCTCCCAAAGTGGTGCAAACTGGCTGAATCCCACTACTTATTCTAACCACTGTGCCACTATGGCTCTTGATGTTAGTAACCTTAGAGAATTCTCGTGGATGGTTTGGGAGGCAATAAACATGTGAAGGAATATTATTTATAACATTCTTTTCATCAACATGCATAAATGTATGTCACCAATAAACAAGCATTTGACAAGTAAATAAGATTGTTTTGTTTTGTTTTGCATAGCAGGGACCTAAAGACCAATATTAAAACTTAAAATTGGGGCATTGTTCTTAGAAAGAGCTAGTGAAAAATCCCAAATACATAGAATTATGAGAGAACTGGCTAACGTCCAGGACAGTATGAATATTACTATTACAGGTCTAGATCCAAGTATTGTAGAAGAATAATGGTCAATACACATAAAACACAATATTTATTGTCTTTGTAATTACAATAGCCAACATAGTGTGCTATTTACCAGAATCCCAAAATTCCTGAAAGTTTATAGAGTGCCACTGAGTAACTTTGAATACCAAAGAAGAGAAAATTATTGGAATAAAAAACTAAGAATTTGGCTTATCTGTGTTGAGATGATGTGCATTCATCCATATTTAGATGTCACATCAAAGATGGTCTTCCATTTATTTAGCTGTGACATGGCCAAACAGTATGCATGAGTCCAGCCTTTCATTATACAATAATCTCCACCAAAGTCTTCAGCCTGTTTGCTTTCCCAAACTTCAGTAAATTCCAAGAGAAGGTATTACGAATAAATTCCTGCCATTGAACTTTTCCAATAGAGATGTTATTGTCCTATGGGAAATAAAAGTTCTGCCCTTCAGAGCTTGCTGAGAACCTGTTTGGTTGAAGTTATTTGGAGTAATTGTGTACCCTGTTGCTCCCTGTGAAATTGGATAGAAAATTTTGAAAGGCCATTTGTGTTCTGTCCCAGGGGAAAAATGTATTCTGCAATGAAGACTTTACTTCATATGTCTACACATCAGTTTTGAAACTACTGAAGTTCAGTGTTTGAACTTTCAAATTGGGATAATGGATAAATTTATAATGCATCAGTAATCACTACATTTTCTTATGAAGATGATGGAATTTGACCCTATTGACATATCTGACCATTGTATCTTAGTTTAATGCTGACTGGAAATCCCCTCAAGACTTTGTGTGAAACAACAGAAAATAAGGTTATGATATATCATTTTAATAATTAGAAAAAATATAGATTATAGTAAAAATGAAAGCCACGCTGAACCACCAAAGTATCAAATAGCACCAAAGAGTGAGATAGTCTGGATAACCAGATTAATGTGAAGAACAAGATCCATGTCATTAACACATATGTCCTGCCTGTCATCAGATAACTTGCCAGCATAGTAGCTGGCCAAAGGAGGACACAGAAGCTGCCAATGAGAAGACCTGGATGCACTTCACAATGTAAGGAGGTTTCCACCACAAGTCCAACACTCAGAGATGGACTTGAAAAGAGGGAGTCAGGGTCTAGGAAACATCAAGACCAATCTCCTGGTCAAAACCTAGAGCATCCAAAAATACATCAGTAATATGGCAGCCAAAGATGAGTTACTGAGAGAATGTCTGAGGCAGTAGAAGACATTGGAAGAAGATCAAGCAGAAGAAGTGCCATTGCATACAGGGCCCTATATGGGATGTGCCATCAATAGATTGCTGAGGTGGCAGACAATAGGAAATCCTATCAGTGGCTGGAAAGGGCTGGATTAAAAGACAGTACTGGGGCACTGATCATAGCAGCACAAGAACCTGCACTAAATACCAGATCCATAGAAGCAGTGGTCTACCATATTAAACAGGACTTGAAGTTTTGAGAGGCCTCAGAGATAGTCCAACATACAGCAGCAATGCATAAGATGCAGGCAGGAACAGCTTATACTGAATGGCGCAACCAAATAGTTGGCATTGTGCACAAGAGTATATGCAGTGTATGGGCTAAGTTAGTGCTCCCAAGTTCAGATGGGAGATTCCACAGAAGGTCATGAAGAACAAGAGAGCTAAAATAAGTGTGACTTCCAGATCCACATGAAGAGGCAGGTACCAGTCAATCAACCAAATATTGTGGTAATAAACAAGGACCAGAAGACAGCAGTGGTGATAGATGTAGTGATGCCAAATGACAGCAACCTCAGAAACTAGGAAGCTGGAGAAGTACCAGGGCTTGAAGGAGGAACTAGAGAGGATGTGAAAAATAAAGACCAAAAAGTCATCCTAGTAGTTGTGGGAGCACTCGGGCCTTTAACTCCTAAGAGTGACTGGAAAAGTGACTCCAATATATCCTGACCAGAAGAATGAAGTGCTAGGAACAGCTAAGATAACTGTGCAGAACCTTTAGTTGTAGTTTACTGTTGTATTTATTTGCTTCACTCTGTTCCTGCTCTTTCAGATTTTCACTGGCTATTGACCAAATAAATATGATTGATTGATTGATTGATATACAAACCTCAAACTCCCCGGCCTCTGATACATGACCATGAATTGAGGAGGAGCCTAGAACTGTCTGTACTAAATCATTTGTTTTGGTTCCATGAAGAAGTATTTCCTATTAAATGACTCTTGTAACTGGTGCATTAGTAGTTGAATCTGGGGCCTTCTACATATGAAGTATATGTTATACTCTGATTTATTTATTCAATTTATATAGCTGCCCATTTCCCTTTTACATGATTCTAGGCAGCTTTACAGTCTCCTGGTATTTTCTACACATTTATTATTTTAGCAATTTGATCAACCATTCCTTGAAATAAATATAGAGAATATTGATGAAGCTGTGAATATTTATTTTACCTCTGAGTCTTTATTCAAAGCAATAAAGATAGGCTTTGTTTATTCTTAAGTGACTGAAAATGGAATTGGCTGCATATTGTTCTCTCTTAGAATACTTCTAGAATCACATTGTATTCATACAAGAAATGTCCCAATTGGGCAGTGTCTAAGAATGTTGCTGACTGCTCCATTCTAAACTTCCTTTATTCTTCATTCTTCATTCTTCCTTCCCAGTCATTTAAACCAGAGCAGAGATATTTTAAATGTTTGGGAACAATTGCAAAATCTTTTTTCTATAATTCAAAAGGAGTGGATATTTAACTTGTAATGTAATTGATGTTACTACAGAACTGAATGAACAGAATGCCATGTGCTCTTGCATATTTGGCATTAAGACCAACTGAAGTTCAGAGATTTGACAGTCATTTGCTCCACATCTTGGCTTTTATTGAGGATTGGACTATGTGTATTTGTGTGTGTGTGTGTGTGTGTGTGTGTGTGTGTGTGTGTATGTGTGAAAGAGAGAGGAGGGAAGAATGTCCCAGCTGTTCTCTTAATTTCTTAGGATCCATTGTTTCTTTTGTTTATTTGACACAGTATTTATCCAGAGATAGACAGATAATGATATTTGCCAGAGTCAGTAACCTTATTTGCACTTTCAATTCAGTCTCTTGTCTTAATGAGAAAGATTTATCTGCTCAAGTATACATTCTGTAAACAATATTTTAAAATGTTGGTTGCTATGGAAACTGCATTCTGCAGTTGTTTTTAAATGCTCATCTCTCTTTTATTTCTCAAGAGTGGCTCATGTGAATGTGTTCAATGAATTTGTCACTCAAAACATGTTTGTTTTCTGTTATTTCCCTGCCATTATTTCATATAGTTGATACGACAACAGGATTGTTTCACCTGATAATACTTCTCTAGAAAGATAGTAGCCACATTTCTGAAAGAATGTAGTAAAGAAACTGCTCATCTATTAGGTTTCTTTAAAGCTGTCTGCCATCTTGCTAAAAGCTTGGTTGCTTTGCTGATCTTGAATATAGCATATCTCAACAGCATCTCTAGATACGCTTAGACTGTGTTCTCCCTTCCCCCCTCCCCTCCAAATGTTATTTTAAAGTCACTTTAACAGGTACATAGCTGGCGTATAAATTTAATAAATAAATACATATATAAATTTTGTACAGAAAGCAGAACATACAGTATTTTCAGATATGTCTTTTAGGGCAATTAAAAGATTTGACTGTAAGGCAGACTTCCTCAAGATGAGAGACAATTATAATCTCACCTCTAACTTCCACATTCAAAACCAACTTGGACTCTAGGATATAGGTTCAGCATATTTCTAGAATGTCATGTGGAAACATCTGTCCTGAAGTAGTTGAAGTAGTCTTCATTGAAATGGAACTATTCTGCTCCAACAAAACATTAGCAGGATTTTTTTATAATTTTTATATTTTTGCATGAGTTGTAGCTTTGAATTTTGTATATTATCATTTTACTGATTATTTCTGATCTGATCTGAAGACATAAAAATCAAACTTCCTTTATGTGACTGGTCTTGTAAGATGTCTTTCCCAATTAATATTATGGGTATGGTAAATAATGAGTTGTGTCTTAGAATAGCCATACATATATTAGCAGGATTAATTAATGACTATTTACAATTTCATTTATTTAAATGCATCTATTTTAAGAATATCAGAATAACAAAGTTGGAACAGACCTTGAAGGTCCAATTTTTTTGTGTAAAAACTTCCAGTAATAGAGCACCCACAACTTCTGGAAGCAAGTTGTTCAACTGATTAAATTGTTCTGACTGTTTCTCTGATGTAGTGTGTATCATGTGCCCTACCTCCAGAAGAAAAAAGGAAGATTCTGTCAATTTGGGTAAGAATGCTTAAATAATTTTATTCTCCAACATAAACATGTGGTTTTATGCAAAATAAAAGTTTTATATATTGAGATTTAATATTTTTTCAGAAAGCAATATATAGTATTGTTTTCTTCAGATCATATAAATCTTTCCAGAAAACATGCCATTGTCAGAAAAGCTAACAAATATAATGGATTGTATGACTTCCCCTCAATTTGTTTTTAATTCATTTATTTATTAACTTCACTGCAAACCTTCTGCCATTATTTAATCAGTAATAAAACATGTTGGAGACAAATATAGTGGTGTTCCAAAAAATGCAAAGGTGCTTACCTGAGTTGCTTGATAGATTACCTACCAATTCTTCTACAAAATGCTACCATCAGTAAATAATGAAAAGAGTCCAGCAGTATTATAATGTCTTGCATATGACTCTATTTCAGCATTTCTAAGCAGTGAGATTGATAGACTTCTATCAACCAATGAAATAACTCTTCCTAAGTAGGATGACAAGAAAAGCAGAAATTGTCTGTCTATCTATCTATCTATCTATCTATCTATCTATCTATCTATCTATCTATCTATAATCTCTCATACCTGAGAATCTAGTCTTTATTAATAGGTGTGTTTGTTTTTGTATACAATTTAGATGAATTGTAGGAAAAGTTAAAATAGAAAACTAAAAAAAAACAATTAAAAAGAAAATACATTTAAAAAGTGCATTAAAAACATACATTATCTCTCCTAGTTGAATACTGATCAATACATTACTATAATATTATCCCAACCCTTTGTGAAAGAGCCCCCCCAAATTTTAAATTGCTAAATCTATTTGCAAATTGTTGTAGAAGAAGAAGAAGAAGAAGAAGAAGAAGAAGAAGAAGAAGAAGAAGAAGAAGAAGAAGAAGAAGAAGAAGAAGAAGAAGAAGAAGAAGAAGAAGAAGAAGAAGAAGAAGAAGAAGAAGAAGAAGAAGAAGAAGAAGAAGAATACCAGGTTAAAGTTTCAAAATTCTCTGTTAGCAAACTGTTACTGTAATCAACTCATAGAAAATTTACCATGGAATCTTATCTATGCCAAATTGTCCTGAGAGTTAAGAGTAGGTCATGCTTGATCAAATATCCATGTTCGTTTCTTAATACCATCTCTTACTGATTATTTTCTGGTTAACTATAATAATTTCAGTCTCCACAATCAATCTTCTCAACAAAGTTCAGATGAAAATGGTTTCCAATTAAGTGTGATATGTCCATTCCCCAATTTCTTTAATTCTTCTAGGAAAAAACAGTTTAGTACTTCTCCATTCAATCAGACTTCTGCTATTGTAAAAGAATGCAGGCTTGAATTTCAGAGAGGAATATGCTATCAACTCAGTTTGTTCTAAGTCTGTATTACTCTTTCCAATGGGTCTGCAATTTCAAATCACATTCCCTTTATGAATTTAATTTACCCAGAGCTACATGCATCTGAATATTTTCCACAGCCATCATAATTTCATAAAACATTTTTTAAAAGCTTTCAACTAAAAATTGCATGTTACAATAATCTTTTTTCAGTTATCAGCCTGAATCTTTGCTTGTTTGTAATTCAATACATTGTTGTTCTGTGTAACTTAGTCAGGTAACATTGAAACAAAGTGAAGAAATAAATAATAAAAGGGGGGGGGGGGGGTTCTGGATATTTTGATCCAAGATTAAAAGAAAAATTAAAAAATTAGCTCCAAATATTTTTCAAATTAATAAAATGCAAAACCGGTGGTGAGAGTCCAATATTAATGTAAACCAAATGAAAGGACTTTCACCATCTAAGAACATGCCACCTTTCCTAACAGAGAAGCGAAAGTTATTCAAAACAAAATAAATCAAAGGGGGAAAAAGAACAGCTAGAGTCTATCAGGGGGTTAAAATTAATTAATTAATTATCAGACTGGTCAACTTTTTATAAGTTTTATAAGATAAAAAGCAGAGTAAACGAGAACATTCAAAAAGTGAAATTAAAACCCAGGTATACTTAAGAAAACAAACTGCTGACCAATTGAGTATCTGACCACTCCCACAGGGAACTGGAATTTTTAACATTCCCTTTCATGGGTGAGTCTTATATACTTCATATATGAATGTAAAGGCTGTTCTGTAGAATTCTGTTCTCTAGTTATAGCTATAAAAATTCTGTGAATTTTTGGGCGGCATTTCCTGTAAGATACATTTTATTGTAGAGAAATAAATTAAGCATCTGAAATCAACTGTGCCTAAAGCTGGTTAAAGAGCTATGCTATGATTACACCCATCATGACTTTAGCTAATACAGGGCACAACGAAACAGAAGTAGAACGTTTGGGATAATCTCTAATTTTGGAAAAATACAACATATACAGTATATATCTTTTTAAAAAGGAAGCTAACAAGCAATATCTGAGGACACAATAGTTTCTAACAACATGTCATAGAATATAGCATATCAGCCTGGAGCATTGGGGGCTGGGAGTGGGCAAAGAGGAACTGTAAGGAAACCTGGACAGAAGCTGCCTGTTTAGAGACAGAAATGATTGCAACATTTTATGTGCAATATTACTAAAGCAGTAATCATTGTACACTGTGCATTAAGAAAGCTTGTTGGTCAATAACTTTTCTGAAATGTGTGTGTTTGTGTATATATAAATACATACATACATACATACATATATACATATACATATACATATACATATACATATACATATACATATACATATACATATACATATACATATACATATACATATACATATACATATACATATACATATACATATATATATATATATATATATATATATATATATGTGTGTGTGTGTGTGTGTGTGTGTGTGTGTGTGTGTGTATTTAATACATTTATAAGAGTGAATACATTTCCATATATTTCTAAATTTATATGTTTAATAATAAATTTCTGGACATTTCTAAAATTCTGGTTTTAAATTATCATTATGGGGTAGATTAATGAGGAAAAAAATGAATTTCAGCAACTGTAGAATCAGGCTGCATCATAACAAATTGACAAAACTGAAGGGAATCTGAGAGAGAGAAGAGCTTTTTATTCGCACATCATTGTGGAAATTCTATAGGTTTTTCTACTAAATTTATCTTAGCTAAAGAGAAATATATATTTACTTAGGCCTTGAGTCATTTAAATTGTAAGCATACATTCAAAACAAATTTTTAAATTGTTGCCCTTGTGAGCAGGTTTTACTATTTGTAAGATTTCTGCATTTATCAGGGCATCATATCTATTTGCCCATCTTTCTGCTATGTAACTTTGCAGTATTTGGGGAGAAAGTTTGGCTCTTAATACCTATATAGTTGAGAAGCAGCACTGGCACTCTCATTCAGGAGCAGCTGCATATCAGTCACTGAAAAATATACAGACTAGAAGACAGGATTCTATGAGATTGGGAATAGGGCTCTAATCCCATTTTTGGAAACTGATCCAGCTTCACATCCTGCTACATACAGTATTAGTGTATTTGATTATTGCCAGTTCAGTTTCTAATCGCTTTCCATGTCTCTCTCTCTCTCTCTGTGTATGTGTGTATGTTTGTGTGTGTGTGTGTTCGTGTGTGTGTGTGTTCGTGTGTGTGTGTGTGTGTATGCTTTGGTGTGTATGTATGTATGTATGTATGTATGTATGTATGTATGTATGTATGTATAGATAGATAGATAGATAGATAGATAGATAGATAGATAGATAGATTAGTAGTAAAGCAGCAGGCTAAAAATTTAGGCACAAACCCAGCTGGGTTTGGAACCAGTACTCTCTCTTAGTCTTTGAAAAAGGAAAAGGCAAACCATTTCTAAAAATCTTGCCAAGAAAGCTACAGGGATTTTCCAGGCAATCGCTGGATTCAAAAATGACTTGAAAGCTATTTGTATACATTTCCTCATAAACACAAAGAGGACATAAACTTCCCACTGTGGTTTTATTGGGATTGTTAATAACCATAGTAAATTCACTCATACAGTTAAATCTGTACTAGTATAAAATGTTCATCAACGTCTTTATAGCCTTTGTTGCATAGTTGCTAGTTGTACTTAATTTTGGATATGCTAGCTCTTTAAAGAAGAAACACACATTTGAATATGGTTATTTTTTTCTGGAGGAGGAGGAGGAGGAGGAGGAAAAGGGGGAAGGGAGGGGGAGGAACAGAGTTTAACTGACAGACCATGTTTAAAAAAGCAGCAGGAAATAACTATCTGAAGAATTATAGTCTTAATTCTTACATTTATTGCAGGAAGTGGTATGTAGTCACTATGGACAATTGATTGACTTTAGCTTCTCTCAGCCCTAGGAAATAAGCAATGGAAAATCACTTGTTCAATCTTGCTAAGAAAACTGCAGGTAGTCACCAGGACTCAAGAATGACTTGAGGGCACCCTTCCCACAAAAAAAGTTGTTGCATACAGAAATGTAGTACACGAGGTACAATATTTTTAATGGATTCTAGAGTCATACACCAATGTTCAATGTTCCAATTCTAGGAAAAGTCACTAATGCTGGGAAGGTCACATGTGTTTTATTATTTCTGTTATTTGTACAACTAGAAGCTACATGCCTTCAGTAGCAATATCATTCAGGAAGAAATAGGTCACAATATTTTTTTTCAATATTGGTGCTTTAAAAAAAATAAAAACCACATTTCAGCTAAATGCTTGTGTTGCTCCCTCACTGTGCAAGAATACAAGATGTTTTCTTTTTCCAAGGCAATTCAGTCTCTGGTTGATCAGTATTCCACTTCCTCATTTGAGAAAAAAATATTGCAATGCAACACTTGGAAGTAACTATCAGCCAGTGTCTCCCACCCGCTGATGATTCATTGTCAAGTAACCTTTTCTGACTTTATGTTATCTCAGCACACACATTTGAAAGGGTGCATTTATTGAGTTAATTTCCTCAGAAGAAATATGGTCATTTATGAAATTAACCCAAAAGATAGCAAGTGAACTTTCTGAGGAAAAAAATAGCACTGGTAAATCCTGTTGCCACCAGGACATTTAATTCAGTTTTATGTCCTATTTTGTTATGCAAAGTTCACGTGGTTGGTGAAAATCTAGCTGGGGAGAGTGTTAACATTACCATGCCAACCCAAATCAGGGCAGACCAGCTACATATTACTTCATAATGTTTTTAATGAATAAGACTTTCAGGGTCCAGTGCAAATTCTCCAAAAAGGAAGAATAATGCTAAGGAGTCATGTGAAAAATGCATGGAAGCTTCCCTAAACACTCTAAAGCTTCTTTTGTAATGTTCTGAGCTTTAGTCACTAATCTGGTTTTGCAAGGTTGCATTTTTTGTAACAATTTTTTTTTGCTACATCCTTTGCCTGGATTCTATGCAATTTATCAGCTTTCCATTTGCCAGAGGTAAAACCAGAGAAGCAGTCCTAATAGAAAAGACAAGGTTAAAAAATAGATTTAATACTTAGGAAGAAGGAAGGAAAACCAAAGTCCCAATCATCCTGAAGTATCAATGAATCAGAATGTGTCTCTAGACATCCTGAGATTAGAGAACTCGTGTTATCATTTCTCATGCTCATGCTCTTCTCTACTGGCTCCCATTTGGGATAGAGACCTTTACAATACAATGGTTTTATGTATTATGTTGAATTCGTCTAGATCAGTTATGGAACTGGGGAGGGGAAAAGGCATGATTGACGTTTTGGCAAGAGATCCAAATCTGTCATTACAGAAATTAACTTTACAAACCTGCATTTGTTAAAAAGACTGCATTTTTTCTATTTGTTCTTGCATCTTTCAGAAAACGTAGGGCTTAGTTCTATACAAATGTGAATTCAACAAATTTTTCAGTGCTTATCTTTATTTATCCTAACAGGACTTCAAAAATGAACTAGAAATCTTAAACAAATAGGTTTCTTAGAGGAAGTCTATTTTTAACTGTACTTCCGTCTGCAGGAACAGTGAACTTCTCAGAAGCAGGGATAAGGGGAGAGCTTATCTAAACCCTACATGGTCTTCAATGAAATTATGTTATCAAAGGGAAGGTTGCAGTTCAAATAATGTAAAATTTCCACAATAGTTCATGCCCGAAGCACCAAATTAAATGTTTAAGGAAGCAAATAATGCCACAGTGCTCAGCACATCATGTGCCATTTCTCATGCCTGGAAGGGATGATTTGGAAACAGGCCTGCTGAGGACTGTTGAAGGATGTTAGTTGATGTCATCATTACAGTTACTTTTCTTCCTTATGTTCCTTTTAGCCTTAGCCAGAGAATTAAATCAAGTGGGCTTAATGAAGACTGGAACAAACCCCAGGAAGCACTGGCTGTGCGAAGACCAAGGGAGAAATGAAATCTTTAAGTGGCTGTTTCATTGAGCAAGCCAACATTTCAGAGAGAAGGAAATATATATATCTAGCTATCTGGGTTGGTAAAGTAAATATTTTAGTTCTACATTTATTTGATAAAACAGAACATTCTTTTCTTAGCTGAGATAAGTATGTAGCTTGCTAGCCCCAATTTTAAAGCCAGGAGAACACTTTAGATATGGACAGGTAACTATTTTGTTTCTTAACTTCCCTAATACCTTTGAAGATGAAAAAAAATACCTTGTTTTCAGTCCTATCTTCTCTGCTTATGAAACTGTGATACTGCTCATATTCCTTGCCAAAACCAATGAAAAGAGTAAGCAGCCAACTGCCAGCAGTTCGATCCTGACCAGTTCAAGGTTGACACAGCCTTCCATCTTTTCAACATTGGCAGTTTGTTGAGGGTAATGTGCTGACTCTGTAAACCACTTAGGGAGAGCTATAAAGCACTACGAAGTGTTATGTAAATCTAAGTGCTATTGCTATCTGGTTGCATAAATATTGTTGCTTGCTTCAGATATTCTTTAACAAAAATATAATTCTTTGAATGCATAATCAGGAACTGAATTTTTGATAACAAGATATATTTAAGGACATACAGTAGATTTTTTTCCCCTTCACAATATAGGTTTATTTTCAAATTAAAGAAATCTATAATTTCATCTAATTGAAAGCTTATTTAACAACAACCACTAAATTCTTCTTTTTCTTATTCAAGCAACTATTGAATGAATGACCTTTCACCTATTTACACTGGACAATCTTCATCGGCAAGATTTTGGAGTCTGAGGTGAGGCTTAGAAAGTATCATAACTTGTGTTATGTGATTTAAACCCTGTGCTTATTATCATCCTTTTATACTTGTGGACTAAAGTTCTTTGGTTCCTCAGGGACAAAATCCATACAAATCAAAAAGGGCATCATTTTTTCTTCTTTTATACATATTCTCCTCCTATCTATTTGTGTGTGTGTGTGTGTGTGTGTGTGTGTGTGTGTGTGTGTATTCTTAAGTTTTCGCGGGTACTTACATGTATGGTATTCAGCTTTGTTTGGGTATTTTCCCACATCATTATAGTTGTGCTTTTAAAGTTGTAGCAATGTTTCGGCAGAATCTCATCTGCCATCATCAGGCTTCTGTATTATGTTTGTCTGTGAGTCATACTTTTACAGTTGTTTCAGTTTTAAATTTGGGGCTAGCCTACTGCTGTGCCAGAATGTTTTTTTTTTCTTATGGACCTATGGAACAGTTGTCCTGCCCTACATAAGAGGTACTACAGACAAAATCAGTAAGATACTACACAGGCATCACATCAAGACTGCCTTCAAAACAGACAGAAAAATAGCAGCCATCCTTAGAAACCCCAAAGATAAAATTGACCTGGAAAACCAAGGCATATATGAAGTCCCCTATGCATCATGTCCAGCCACATACATTGGATAGAACAATAGAAGAATAAGTACCCACCTGGATGAACACAAAAATGCAGTAAAAAAGATGGAACACACTAGTGTGATGGAACTCACTAGTCCAACACATGAAAGCCACAGGTCATAGCATCAACTTCAATGGCACCAAAAGCCTAGCCACTAT
This sequence comes from Notechis scutatus, assembly GCF_049901735.1. Classification (NCBI taxonomy): domain Eukaryota; kingdom Metazoa; phylum Chordata; class Lepidosauria; order Squamata; family Elapidae; genus Notechis; species Notechis scutatus. The sequence continues at coordinate 96,797,013 of NC_142011.1, read as the reverse complement.
AGAAAACCCCAGCTACAGAATTATCAGAGAAGCCATAGAGATTGAAAAAAGACCTGAAAGCATGAATAGAAGAGATGATTCCACCAGACTGTCAATTATTTGGAAGCCTGCACTCACAAACAAAAAAATCTCCACACCACTAGCCAGGCAAACACCTGGGCACAAACAGATCCCCCCTGATACCTCCAGCTCAAACACACCCCAACCAGGCACCCAGATGAAACCTAGCTTCCTAACAAATGATAGCCGTCCATTCACTCGGAGCCAAGCTGCACTAAAAGCCTCCAATACAGGAACACAATGTTACCAGCCAATCAAGACACACACACAAAAAAGCCACAAAACAGACAGAAGATATTAGAAACACCAATCAAGCAGAACACAGCAAACTCCAAGACCAATAAACACAGACCAAGACTCCCAACCAATCAGGATGAAGAAAAAAACATTCTGGCACAGCAGTAGGCTAGCCCCAAATTTAAAACTGAAACAACTGTAAAAGTCTGACTCACAGACGAACACAATACAGAAGCCTGATGATGGCAGATGAGATTTTGCCGAAACGTTGCTACAACTTTAAAAGCACAACTATAATGACATGGGAAAATACTCGAACAAAACTGAATACCATACATGTAAGTAATAACATATATATATATATATATATATATATATATATATATATATATATATATATATATGTATGTATGTATGTATGTATGTATGTATGTATGTATGTATGTATGTATGTTATGTCTCACCTTCTTTCCAAAAAAGGATGAAAGAAAACAAACTCACACAAACACAGGCAGGCAAGCTGACTCGGACTTTACAGAATTAATCCTTTATACTGATAATGTCCTTGGCATTCCAACACACTCTGCCTGCCAAGTCTGAAAAGATAACAAGAAAAACTACTCACTGAAGACTCCAAAGCAGACCACAAAAAACAGTCACAACGAAACCTGGAAGAGAAGTAACCTTTGTCCTGTACAAAGTTTCCGGAGAAAACACACCCACTTTTATCCCCTGTGGGGTGTGGCTCAATGACTCAGCTCACTCTCTGACCCTCCCACACCTCCTACGTTGCAGCTCACATTTCTTCCTACGATGCTGCATAGGATCAAGCCAACATTCGTCCACTTGACTCCCTGTCAGGGGCTGCTCCGATATGCCCTCCTCCTGATTAATCTCAGGCTGTTCCTCTCGGTTGTCTGATGAAACCTGAGGCACCATCAGGGAGGAAGGCACTGCCAGAGAGGAAGGTCCTGAGGAGGAAGGGTTTCCCAGTTCCTCCTCCTCATCCTCTGAGTCCTCTTCTTCCAACAGCACAGGCTCGGGAATCGGAGCCACAACACACACAAACACACACACACACACACACACACACACACACATATATACTTTATTGCTTTTTCTTTTCTTTCAGCACCCACCCAGGCTGGATCCTACAATCCTACATGTTAAATGTTGAATTTGATTGACCACTTTTTCCTCCTTTTTTGTACTGTTGTTGTTATTGTTGTTGTTGTTAGGTTTGAATGTATGTTTTTGTTTTGTTTGTTGGTTTTACTGTTTATATTTTATTCTCTATGATAAAACAATAAATTTATTTTAAAAGGGCATCGTTTTTACTTGAAGCACCATATACAATTAATAGATTGGACATTATTTCACCTTTATTTGCACACATCATCAAAAAGATCATTAGAAATTAAGAGGCTTAAATTCTCCCTGAAGTGATCACGATTCTTATTTCTGTCAATGCTAAAAGTATGGGGACCAGAGCATCCTTCTGTTGATCTCAATTCTTCATTAAATATCACTAGTGAAGTTACCAAATTGTGGCTGCTAAAAAGCTTACTTAGTTCTCAAGAGTATTAGCGATCATTCTGGCAACAGCTCTAAAATGGCTGAATAATCAATCCATTCTTCAACATGCTTAATGATTATTAAACAAATTGATTGATCTACTGGTGAAATGTTGCCATCCTTACATTTTGTATAAATTAATTACTTGAATGTATATTCTTATTTATTTAGTATGTAAGCTGTCCTTAGGCAGGCTAGGCTCCCTTTCCGATTTAGTTTTCCTTAGTTGATAATAATGCTAACTTCTAGAAGTGTTTCAGAAATGGAAAATGAAAATTGTTTATAGTTGAAAACAGAACATCCCACTTATAATGTTAAAACATTTTGAGCCAATTTTGATGTGATGAAACTGAATTTGAATTAATAAATATCCATACTTGACCACTGCTTTGACTATTTCATCCATAGGATATAGTAGGAAATAGCCTATTCTCCTTTAATTTTGATTCATAATCAAAAAGATAGGATAGAAACATATAAATGCTACTAGAATGTTGAATGTAGAAAAATCAGCAAATACTGTATTTGAAAATTCTTGATACAGAAGCATTTGGTTCATCTTTGTATTTCCTACTTTGAATTCATGTATAAATGTATCCTTCATTTGCCCTTGGGTTTTGATACTTTAAAGCAGGGGTGGAAACGATGGTCCTTTTATGACTTGTGGACTTCAGCTCTCAGAATTCTGATTGAGGAATTCTGGGAGTTGAAGTCCAGAATACATAAAGTGCTCATAGTTTCCCACCTCTGTTCTAAAGGAACATGAAAAGAAGTTACTAGAAAAAGTATATCCACATGTTTCTATCAAAAAAGATTAACCCTTTGTTGTATTGTTGTGATTCAAGAATCAGTCCTCTTGTATAGGTATGAGAGATATCACAATGCACATAGAAAAAGCAGAGCTTGTGTTGCAGTAGCATGATTTTGATTTTATTATTTACCACTTGACACTTTTGATTTCAATGAGTCTATAAGTCTCTCATAATAATAATAATAATAATAATAATAATAATAATAATAATAATAATAATAATAATAATAATAATAATAATAACAACAATAACAATAACAATCAATAATCAATAACAATAACAATACAGAAATCTTAATGTTTCTAACCATCTTTCAAGCTGATTACCTTCTTCAGGGTACTCAGGAGAATATCCTGGCAGACAATGAATTCTAGTCAGTCCATTAGCCCAAGGTTAATATTTTAAAATAAGCTTATGAATCTAAACTGATTCTACCGAAACCAGGCCTGAACACCTTGCAGAGGGAAGAGTCACATTAAAATCCTCACCAACTATAAAGGAATACCCAGCACATAGGGACTGTGTGCTGGCTAGTGGAGCACTAACAGCTGTGATGAGACTTGAAGTCACTCAGCAATGCATCTTTCTGTGTGGTAGTGAATTTATTTATATTTTAAGACACTCCAATGGGTTGCAAAAGGTTGCTTGACAGGCTGCATGTGGCCCACAGGTTGTGTGTTGTGCAAGCCTATTGAAGAAATCCAAGTACATGAGCTTCCATACAAATATGTAAAGGCTCACTTGCAGATGTGGCTGACCCACACTTTATGTTTCTTCTTTTTTTCTGGAGGGGAGGAGAGCTTGAAACTGTTTGCTGAAAAAGAAGGAAAGAAGCAAGGAAGGAAAAGCTGCTGCCAAGGAGACATCCATGCCCAGAAACCACAATTTAGTTATTTTTCAGTTCACATTTTTGCTTAAAAACATTTCACTTCTCATCCAAGAAGCTTCTTTAGTCCTGAATCAGTTTCAGAACTGATGAAGATTCTTGGATGAAAAGAGAAATGTCTTCAAGGAAAAACAAAGCCCAGTTGCTTTTTGAAAAAAACAACAACACCTTTGTGACAAACATGGCCTGGATGCTGAGAATCTCCATAGACATTATTTTTAAAAAATATATATTATTCAATTTATTTGCTCCCCATCTCACACTTCTAGGCATTACATTGTCTCAATTACATTTAGAGGCAATTACATTTGCCTCCTCGGTGGCACTAGAACATAAGAATGGATGTGTGATAAACACACACTGCCTCAGAAAAGCAAGCCTTTTTTACGCTTGAAGTGCTAAAGAAACAGGGAAAACCAACAAGTTCATATATGTCTTTCCGGTGAACTCCACTTTACACTGCATCAAAAATTCATAAAGGATGACTAAAGTACATTCACAATCACAGCCACCCCTATCACCAGTACTCATCTTTGTTTTTCAAGCAGCACAGTGTGTTTTCCAATTTTTCACTGCAGTATGAAGTCTCAGAAATAAAACAGAGTGAATACTAAGGGTAACGAAAAACATTTAAAAACATAGGAAAGCCAAGAAACGTTTAGCTTTTGCAAATGCACTCAAAACGAAAAACCATAAGAGAGCCAATATTCAAGTAGTCAATCAAACCAAAGCAAGCCATTAGTACAGAAAACATTTTTTGGGGGGTAGGGTGGGGGAAAACTATATTTATGGCTTGCTAAGCTTAGGCATGCATGTGCACTTTTAAATATTCTTTTGATTGGAGCGCCTAAGCCTTTAAAGAGGAAGACTTGCTATATTTATAAAGGAATCCTGATTTTCAAAATTAATAGGAGATAGCGGCATGATCAGAATGCATCTCAACAGGATAATCAACACAATCTTGTGTGTTTGTTTTTCTTTTATAAACCACTGATTCAAATGGAAATAAATTTCCCATAGGAATCTGAACAAAAATACCAGCGGTGACATACTGTTTAGGCAATTAGGCAATGACTCAATGAGTGGAAGACTAGTCACATCCAGAATAGGTCCCTCACTGTGCCTTGTTTTCCTTATAGTCCCTCTTGTTTCTCTCTCTTGATCACTCTTTCCAGTATAAGCCAATAGAAACAGGAACATGACTAATCTTTCCTGCTATATAGGCCCACAGAGGAAAATTTAGAAGAAAATAGGCCAGTTGCAAGAGACAAAACAGTTTCATATCAGTCTAAACAGTACAAAGTATTTAAGACTATTCCATTTAAAATTGATTTGGAATGGCATATTGAATTTTGTACCCAAACTAAACCAGCTCTCTTTTGTAACATTCTTGAACTAGAACTCACATAAAATGTGTTTGGTTTGGAATGTGACCCCTCTCTTTTTTTTTTTGGAAACTAATAATTTCAAGTTACAATATGAAACCCTATTGATTTCCTTTACAGAGTTATTGTAGTTGTTACTGTTGAATAATATACTGTATATAGAGCATGGGAAACACCTCGACATACTCCATTTTTATTGTTTTTGTCTCCATCCATCACTCTGTTTCCAATATGTGAAGCTACTTTTATAAGCTTCCCCCCCACCTCTCTAGAGGGACAAGGGAAAAAATTACCCCCTTATTTTCTCATACCTATTTTATCTCCTCTTTGTGCTGTCTTTTACAACTCTTATGGATGATCTTGAAATTGAACTGAGTATATTATCACCTGAAATCATTTGAAAGAGATTTCCAAATACATTCAGATGTCCTATGCAGCAAGACAAAAAAAGATACAGGCTATGAAGAGAAAAATAAGTATTATTTGCAGTTTAATAAATGTCACGGTAATGATCAGACCCTCAAAAAATGTATAAAGTGATAAAAGAATTAAGCTACAAAACCAATGAATATGACAAGATCTGTACAAAATTCTGGTTCACCAGCTATGTTGTTAGGTGATTCCTAAGAAAATAAATGAGAAAAGCAACTCATACATAAAGATAAGTATGAAGGAAGGAACATTTTGACGTTCCTTACTGACATTTCAAGGACTTGGTTTGCTTGGCATACTGTTTCCAGAAATAGCCAACCAGATGCTTTCCTAACAGGGCAAAAGATTGCAGTTCTTTCCTGACACTTCTTTCAGGAAATTGTGTTCAGAAGATTGCTATCTCGGAAAATGAAGGCTCCATTTGACTTATAATGGGACTTATCATAGACCTGTACTCCGTGAATTTGTCTAATGCTTTTTAAAATAGTGTTTAGGCTAGTAACAACCTCACATAAAGACATCTATTTTGAAAAGCCAAATTAAACAACTCAGTTTGTTGGAGAAACTCTCATTTTTCAATATTTTCAACTCTGTCAATGAGTTTTAAGATCTTGTTGATCTTGACTTCATCAAATTCTTTCCCCCTCTCTTCCCAAGCCTTTCATAATTTAGCAAATGTGTGTAGCATGGTAATGATGCAAGAATCTTGCCAGCTTGGATAGGAACCCATCTGATATTCACAAGCTTTTCATTTATTTGTACTTATTTGGTTTTTTTTAATCAACTTTAAAATGTTGCTACATGCATATTGATCAAACTTTGAGTATGTTATTTAATCTCCCCCCACCCAATAAAGGAATTATACAACCTATGTTCATCAATACTTGAAAAATCCTTTCAGTTAATGATATCGACAGTCAGAAACAAAAGCTTAGATTTTTGCAAAATGATTTGGTACATTAAAACACACATCACAAATAAGTAGAATCTGGTTTTAAAGAAACTGATGCTCAACTTTTAATACAATTCAACATTACTATGTAGATAAAGCTGTATTCCAAACCTATAGAATTCAAATTTTGAGGAAATTATTAATTCCATCAACCTTTATTCTTGTCTAAATATTTTTCAGCAATAATGGAGGGTATTTAACATACTTATTTTGGCTCAATATTAATCATCTGCACTCATTGTCATTATTAATGGATACTGAAGATTTCATTAGCTATCTGAGTCAAATAGCTGCCTTAAATCAACTATCAAGCTGTTAAAGTCAGACTTGTCCAATAATGCACAGCAGGATTAACATTAATTAATCATGTGTTTTCAAACAGAATATTTACATATGACAATTGTTTGAGAATATTATATTATATGTCTGAACATTCATAATAAGAAAGAAATGTAATTAATTTTACATTGCAGATGACATTCTCTTTTGTTTAATGAGCTTTTTTTTAAATGGCTGTTGTAAGTGTGGGATTTGCTGCCTTCCTTTTCTGAATGCAGTGAGTCATCTCAGAAAAGCCAAATTTATAGGGAGCAGTAGACAGATTTTATAAAGGTTTTTATATCTTAAGTGAAATATTCTTAGAATTAGTACTTTCAAACAAATTACTAAGGAAAAGAAATGAATTCTCAAAAAGAGAAATACAATATCAGGATCCATTGTCCTAAGTCTTCAATTTAACTATAGCTCTTAGTCTTGGTAAAATGGGGACAGGACAACTGGGGAAGTTGAAGTTTTTGTGATCATTATCTTGACCTGCCTTTAAAAAAAAACTCCATTATTTTCAGTCAGTACAGTAGAGCTGTACTCTCCATGGTCCTGAATCAGGAACAACACGCTTTAAACTAAGGATACTGCAGTATAGTAAAGGGTTTTTGTTTTTTTTAATTATCTATTTTGCTTTGACTGGTCTTGTTCCAGAAGACTTCTTAGCCATGCACCATTGCCAAATTAGCCTAGAACAAACCAGAGAATTCTGAGCAGTGATTTTTTAAAATAACCCTTATCATGAGCATAATAAATATATTATGCCCATCTGAAACAATGTAAGGAAGAGAATACCTTCCAAAAGACCTTGCCAGTCACAGTTGTTTGACACTCATAATACACTACCTTTTCCCCACACCTATCACTCATCCTTCATATGTATCAATATACAGGCTACATGGATGAAGCTAATTCAAGCAAATCCTTATAACCCACGTGGTTCCTTTCCAGAAATAATGATTTCAATCAGATACAAAACCCATATGATTGGCTGCTTCCATGCAATTCTAGAACTCACAGTACAATGTATAGTCATAAAGGGGATCAAAACATGGCCAAACTGTTTTACTTTGTAGAATGCTACTTATCTTATTCAGTGTCAGACAAACTTTAGTCCCTCATAATCAGTATGACCAAGGAACATAGCAAGGTGGCTTAATTTTTTTAAAGGGTGGTGATAGTCAACTTACCATCTCCAATAAGCGAAGGATACTACCAACAAATTAAGACAAAATCAGTTTTTCTGGTGGCAGTATCCTCCGAGCAGGATTTCCTCAGCTGAATTGGTTAAAGGCTCTAAAGACACTGGTATGCCAGATTTCAAAGACATGACTCCATAATGAGGAAGGTAATGCAGCTGAGCAATATTGACTGACATTTCCTGAGTTATTAGCAAATATCAGATCTAGTCAATAAGATTTATTCTTTGCAGCAATGTATTATCTTTCATGAAGCTATGACAACCTTTATTTTTCTTTCTTTCTTTGCTGAATGTTCCAGGTCACTTATTCCCTATGTATTTATTTCTTTTCAAATTGCAAATGATTTTTCTCATGCAGATCAGATTTCAATTGGTGGTTGCTAGTGGAGAAGAAAACAGTATAGGGGGAATTTTATTGATGTGTGTACCTTCTATATGCTCAAAGTTAGATCACTGATAGCTCTATAATATCTCTGCCCCCATTCAATGTAAGATGCAGTGTAAAATGTTAAAATAACAAACAGTTATATATCCTGCATTATAAAGTATTCTCTTTCCAGACACAGGGTTATCCAAGGTCTTCTATATTCCTACTTCTATTATTACTCTATTATTTTTCAATGATCAAATATATAGGTATACTCATCTTTGGTTTCTGTAATCTTATGTGAAAATTATGTCAATCAGTCTTTGGAGTTCTTTACTTTTAACAGCAGAAGACCAGTGATTCACTCAAGGGTGGGATTCAACCAGTGTTACTACCGGTTTGGTGACTACATTTTGTGTACGCATGTAAAACAACCTTAGGCTGTGCTGCCCGGACAGCTGAAAAGTGCTGTGCGCAGTTGCGCAACATTTGAAAAGCCTCTTTTTCCCTGCTTTTTCAACCTCAGTTGTGCCGCGCAAAGCAGCTGAGGTTGAAAAAGCAGGAAATAAAGGACAGGTAAGAGCCCGGGCGGGCAGGTAGGCCAAACAAGAGCTACCCACTCTATAGAACCGGGCAGAACTGGTAGCATCCCACCCCTGGATTCACTGCAACATGTCAACTTAATAAAATAGTTGTTGGACCCTTTCTAATTGTTGGCATGTTCTTAATGAGCTCTTTTCAGCAGACAGCATAATTAAAGTTCCATTCTTTTCAGTCTCATGGTTTGTTTAAAAAGATACCTAAGTATTGTTTAGTATCTGATTACAAAATATAGAATGAACTGGTTTATGGTCACTATTTTGTATGTGTTTATTTAAGAACCAAAAATAAAAATAGTTAAAAGAAAAAAATGACTAGAAACTAACAGCATATGGAAAAGATAATTGAAACCTTCAGTATAGAGCAGGAGTGTCAAACTCAAGGTCCAGTGACCAGATCCAGCCCATAGGGTGCTTAGACCTGGCCTGCAGGGCCACTTTGGAAGCAGCAAAGGACTGGCCCGTGGTGCCTCTGCCAGCAAAAATGGAGCTCAGGAAGGCCCGTGCAGCCCTCCCAAGCTCTGTTTCCAGCTGCCACAACCTCCTGCAACCCTCTGCCAGTGAAAATGGAGCTTGCAGCCCTCCTGAGCTCTGTTTTCACTTGCAGGAGGAGGTAGCAGATGATAACAGAACTTGGGAGCCTGTTTTCTGTGGAAGAGTGCTCAGGCCACCACAGGTGCTCCGGACATGAGTGACATTGAGCTGGCCATGCCCACCCTGGCCATGCCCCCCAAGATTAAACACAACCCTGATGCGGCCCTGAATGAAATCAAGTTTGACATCCCTGGTATAGAGATATGCCCTATATCTCTGTGTGTACTTGCATGTTTCTGTATGCAACTGTGTATATATTTCATAGGCATCAAGTAGAAACCCTATTGATGTGTCTGGGTCAGCATGTAATCACACAAATTATGCAAATTATATAATTTATATAATTTTCATGATGTTATCATAATGTACATGACATCACTTGCACCCTTTTGCACATTATGATCATGGTATGTGCATTTATGTATGTATCCACATGATACTGACTGTTTTAATGAGCTTCAGAAAACATTTGTATTCATATTTGTGCACTCCAAAGTCTCTCTTCCAATCTAATCTGAAGTATTTACCAGGCTTAATACATCTATTTTAACAAGGCAAGACAGAAAGGTAGAACATGAAAGAGAGAAAATATATGCCTATGCAATCTTAAGAAAAAGCATATTAAGCAATCTCATTTAATATTTATATCTAGAACACTTGCTTAAAAGTAATCTATTATGAAAAACATTTTAAATCTACTAAAAAGCTCTAAATATATATCATTCCAGGGGTTATCAAAGCTTGTTGCTGTTGCTTTAGATTTTCAGTTAGAGTTATTTCCTACACTTTTAAAACTGCTAATCCAATGAAAGATGTTTTCCAAGATTTCAGAACAACAAACCTAGCAATTAACAACAGGAATTAAATCTATTTTGTGTACTGCATAAATTACAATTTTAAGAATTGTTTTAGGAAATACATACAATAAATGAACAATTGAATTTATTATGAGGAAGAAAAAAAGCTATAAGTTTTCCAAATTAGGTCAGAAATAGTAATTGATAGGCCTTGATGCCAGAGTTCAGAAGATATTCCAATTTATTAATATTCTGATAACATAAAGTTATAATTTCTATACACTTTCTTTAAGTGGAATGTTGTGCATGCACTTTTCATAGTAAGTCTTAATGACCTGCTAAAATAGATTTAAACTGAATTCTGTATCACCAAGAGTTCCAACTCCAAACCATTCTCAATTTTTTTTAAAGAACTTCAAGAGGACCTATTGTGCTTGACATAGAAAAAAAAAGTTTAGTATACCTTGTTTATTCTTATATGAAAAATATACCTTTATATTTACACAATATTGATGAATCCCCTTGCTTTCAAAAAGAAGGAAATCTGTACCATTCCTCAGACTTCAATAATCTTAACTGATAGAGATATTTTACAAAGAAGTGTTGAATCGGACTCATTTGAAGCCAAGTTAGAACTTTTTTCTGCAAAATAAATTAAGTTGTAACAGCTTCTATTGATAAGTAAACTCTCTGATTCTAAAAATAAATCTATTCCTAATTCTTTTTATTGAACATGAAGCTGATCAAAAGGTTGGAGAAGAAAGTTCAGGAGACAAAAATTGTAATACACAAAGCAAGCAAAATGTGTATAGTCAATAAAATATAAGCAGCAGGAAGCTCTGCTAATATATTTCTGATGCTTGCCTTCAGAGCATCTTAAAACAAGGCTTTATACCCGCATACAAGTAGCTTTATATCTTCTTGTTTTTGGAGGACTAAGCCTACTTGCTTACAGAAACCATGTGCAACTTAAATGGCTAGAATGAACTATCATATCTATTAAAAAAAATGTGAACTAAAATTTACTTTTACATGGTCCAGGAACTTCAAAAAATATTTATACTTTGTTATGTATTTGATATATTTCAAGACTTAATCTTCCTTAGAAGGTTACCTAAGTGTTTTTCTTTGATTGCAAAAATTGTAAAAAATGATTGATTGAGGCAAATTTTTGGATTGATTGATTGACAAGCTCAACACTTCATCTGATGAAGAATATGACAGCTGGTATGCTGGAAATGAACACCTTTAAGTAGTCTTTTCTACTTTTCAGGTGCTGCATTCACTGCCATTATGTTTTTTAAGACAATTCAAAATGCTGATTTTTGCCACATGCTTTGGATCCAAATTAGCATCTCAAACATCTGTCTGCTTCTACAATCAACCTATAAAACATTGCTTTGGGTCCTTTCCCCTTGAGATGTTAGATGGATGGAGGTTCTTTAGGAAGCATCCTTTATGACTGTTTCCTTTTTTTTTTTTTTTTTTGGATTTTCATAAATGTGGTGATTGGGACTTTGCTTAAAGGTTTCTAACCATAACCTTAAATACATCTGTCCTGTTATATAATCCCACTAGGGGTTCCAGAAAATTGTTCCTATTTCTTAGCTAGGAATAAAAAATTGAAAAGCTTGTTGCTTGGACGGTCATAAACCATACCTCACAGTTTTAGAAAGTTAATGGAAAATCCTTGCTTTAGAGAACAGTTGTATTTGCTTACTGGTCTCATCTTAGGTGTTTGCTTACAATGTATTGTACTCAATGTCCAGAAGATTTTCTTACTAATCTGTTTGATATACTCATTGGCTCTGTGTTGGGATTGGTATTTTAGTCCTTCTTAAAATCTTCCTATCTTTGTTAAATGCTTCTTCTTTTGTGTGGGGGTGGGTGGGGGGTGAATGAGAGAGAGACAGAGAGACAGAGAGACAGAGAGATGTAATGACCTTGAAAAAACGACTCATTCATAATTACAAAACATGTTTTAAGCCCAATAAGAGAAAACTTCAGAAAGTACATCAAATAGGCTCTGCCTTGACTTCCTGGGTTATAAGAGGGAGGAAAGAGAAAACACAGATACTATAGCCTATTTTAGCATGTTTTCAGATCTGACCTACCTTGAAGGGATGACTTACTAATTGCTTTAACATCCCCTGAGAGTAAACAATAGGATGCAAACAACTGATAAGGCCAAGGCCATAGCAGCTTTCAAGGAAACTCATTGTTTTGACTCCCCTTTTGTAAATTACATGGATAAATATGATTGGTGTTAAATCTGTACCCCTGTTCTCTTTCTACCTTATCAGTTCACCAGATCTATAAATAGTATGGAGTTGTGACTTTATGTGTCTCTAATGTAAATGTTTTCCCTATTGCCAAAGATGAGTCTTTTGAGGCCAATTAAACTTTTTTTTTCATATTTTTCCACAGTTGACATGGATGAGAGTCATAAAACACCTGTGTGTGAAAGGCTAATTATAAGGCTTTGGAGGGATTGCAGGTGGTTAGTTTCTCAAATAGTCCCCGCTTTCATTATTGAAGCATTTCTGCTGATCTGGCTGATTGGTGTATAGCATAACAAACACAGACAGAATTGTGCTTCCAAGGGACACTTGAAAAAAATAACAGGCTAATCTGGAGCATCCAAATGATTATGTACATCAGCAGCTTCTCAGCAAACAAAAGTACAATCACACCTCACATTTGGGTATGTGTATATAGGAGCATGCATGTATTAATATTCAGACTTACAAGTACTAACTGTTTTCTGGGTATTTATTTACCTGAAAATCAACCCTGAAAATGACCCATGTTGCATCCAATATTATATTTCCTGGTTGCATTCATTCAGCATTCCTGAACTGGAGAGTCAACTTATTTTCTGTATTTTCATGAAACAATGAACCCAAATCTAGCCAAGTAGATTGGATTTGCACACCGTACCAAGATGCAACCAAATCAAACCATAAGATTAAAATTAATCAAACTTTACATGTGATGCTTATGCACCGGTCATATTTTTATATGACAGGATCAGATATGATATATGAATGTGAATCATCAAAATGGTTCTATTTTAGACATATTTTATTAATGCTTTTGGATGCATATAATTGGAGCTTATCTTATACTGGAGCTTATAAGTACTAATCACCGAGTCAGGACTCAGTGGACTTTTTATACCAAAATCTTGAGGTTTCTACTTCTTCTGGAAATGAAGAATGGAAAATCCTAGTTAGAAATATAGATACAGGTAGTCCTCAAATTATGACTATAATGAAGCCTGACATGATGGCTGTAAAGCAGGTCACCAGATGACTGGACCTGATTCTGTGCCTTCATTTTGTGGCAGTCATTAAGTGAGAACTGTGATTGTTAAGCAAACCCACTACTGTCTATAGCAGGCTGTCAAACTCCTGACCTGCGGGCTGGATGCATCACATGCTGGCCACACCCAGTTTAGCAAAGGTGGGGGGAAGTCTGGATATGTCACATGACACTGCCATGACAATGTGAATTAGACACCCCTGCTCTATAGGATGCTTTTTACTAGAAACCAGAAGCAAATATTGGTTTCCAGCAAAAATGTCATAAATTGTGGTCATTTGAATGAGAACACTGAAAACACTGTAATTGTGGGCTGATTGCTGAGCACCCAAAATGTGATCGCCTGGCTATGGAAAGTAAGCCCAGAACTTCAAAATTATATCATAATTAGCTTTTTCTGGGTCTGTCAAAACTTTGAATGGTTGCTAAGGGACTAGTTGTAAGTTAAAAACTACCTTTAGGGATTTTCTTAAACACATTTTTCCATCATGGTTTGCCTTCAGAAGTTGTAGGCACTCCATCATTGGAGGATTTTAAGAAGAGACTGGACAGCCATTTGTCTGAAGTGGTATAGGGTCTCATGCTCGATCAGGGGGTTGGACTAGAAGACTCCCAAGTTCCCTTCCAACTCTGATGTTCTGTAAGGACATTATCAACACTGCATGAATTTGGAAGATAGTAGGTATGAACACCATCCAAAGAATGTCATAGTTTCCTCATTTAATAACACATCCTGATGATTCATTAAGATATTGTGTGATAAGTGAAGGGAAATGGGGTGAACATGGTAAGGCTTAACAAATATAATGTTATAAAGTTATAAAGTATAGTGCTACATTTCTGGGCCTCTGTGCAAATTCTCTGTCCAATCACATGCTTTCCAAATTAACCCAAACCATTTAGCTGAGAAGGCATTTTCCAATATTCACCAGACTGTGTAAGGAAGAACATATATTTATTTTTCTGCTTATATTATAAGCAGAAAACATGTATTTCCTTTCTGGGAACAATACCAGAAAGAGATAGTCCTAATTAAAAAAAAAGAGTAGAATCATAACTATGTTGGGTGCTGGGAAGCCATTGTTGATATGTTCTGAATTTGAATAATTGCTAGAATTATTATGCATGGAAACAGCATAGTAGATTTTGCTATGATGATCAAAGCCACAATATTGCATTGGTTTTTAAAATTATTATTTATTCATTTGTTTTGTTGTTTTTCACCATGGACAATCAGGTTGTGGTGGTCTTTTCCACCATAGTAAAAAGAAACAAAAAAATATCTCATTAATGATAGCTAATGTAACAACTGACAAATGTTGACTTTTATACTGCAATGTTAATGCTGGTTCTGCAAAAAAATATTTTTATTTTAGGGTGATACTAATGACACAATACTTGTCAAGAACAGCATAATCTTGTGATTTGGCTGATGCCTGGAGTATGTATCTTGCTGTGTGTATATACTTTTTGCCACTACACAACAGCTGCACAATTGGAGTTTCCTACTTGCCTCTCTGCTACCCAAATCTAGGCATGTGAATTATATACATTACAAACTCCATATAAGTAATAAAAGTGACCTTTTTGCAAACAAATCCCCTTGCCTTTAATTTAATGGATAAATTAAAGTCCAGATTGGCCATGAAAAGATTTTTATAATCTTCAATTGACTCAAATTTCAGAAGCACCAAGGAGTCAGAATAGGATTTAGTATTTATTTCTGCTACACTCAGTCACTCTTCTTTATGTATACACAGAAGACACAGCAGGTGACCAAAGTATCTTAAAGCCCCAGGAGATTTCAAGCAGTGCTAGAGTGAGCATAACGAAAGTAAAGAAAATCTCTGAGTATCCCATAATATAACAAAGGGAGATTGCATGAATACTGTTTTACTATGTTCCAGGATTAAGAATAGCTTGAATATTCCCTGCCAAACTAACAATATATTTTCTACTTTCTGAGAGTGACCCAGAAAGTACAATGCTTGTGAAAAAAAAGTTTGTGTCATCAGTTTTTAATATTGTTAATTAAATAAAAACCTGCATTCAGTCACATTGCAGTAATTGGGGAGAGGAAGAGATATCAAGCTTCTCCATGTGCAACATCACAACTGGGCCACCTTAGGACCATGGTGTCAGGATAATAGACACATAAAAAGCAAAACTCTGAGGCAGGTAGATTCCTCAAAGAATGGCCTTATTGGATATACCATATTGGCACAGATCTGGTAAAAACTGATTCTGAAGGTTCCTGTAGTTTTCATCTAATTAAAAGTAAAAATTTGTCACTTTCTCAAAACAATTAGTCACATGGTCCAATCATGGCACTGTCTGGTTGCCTGGTAACATCACTCCACTTTCTTCTGACCAGATGTGAGGATGTCCTTGGTTCCCAAGAGAAAGTATTTTGGTTTGGCTACAAAATCCTAGCTATCTAAAAAAAAAACACCTATCCCTCAGCTCCAGTGTGGCAACTTTGAAGCCTCCACGATAGCTTTGGTCAGGTCTGCTTCAGGGTTGACACATGGCTTGGGAATCCTACACATGAAACTTCAAAGGAAGCTTCAAAGACGCCAATCCTAACATACTTCCTGTTTCACTAAATAAGTGGTATATCTTCATTTTTTGCCAAATGGCCAACTTTGAACATGGTTTCTTCCAGAGGTGGTATTCAGCAGGTTCTGACCAGTTCTGGAGAACCTGGTAGCGGAAATTTTGAGTAGTTTGGAGAACTGGCAAATACCACCTCTGACTGGAGATTTTCCAGTATCCTTCCCCTGCCATGCCCACCAAGCCACACCCACAGAACCAGTAGTAAAAAAAATTGAATCCCACCACTGGTTTCTTTTCTCTCTCTCTCTCTCTCTCTCTTTCTTGGATTGGTATCCTTCCTTTCTGCCAAATAAATTATTTAAATCACAGTTTCTTGTATAGAGATCATATTTATAATTGTCTCCTTCAGAATTTAGATGAAATATAATGATTTCAGAACTCTTGGACACTTGCAATGAAAATGCTTGAAAATGTTTTTATTTGTTTAACACATTAAATCCTTGAATTAAATCCTTGCTGAACATTGATATACGCTGTTATCTCTCCTCCTTTCTTATATAAATTCCGGGGTCTCACTAAGAAGAGAAAAGGAAAAATTGTGAGTGAAATAATTATTAGACATTAACCAATTTCTATCAAGAGAAATTGATATACCATATAAAATTATTATCATCATTAGTGTAAGCATATCCTGAAGTTTAGGTTGCATATTAATAATACAGTGGTGCCCCTATGTTCCATAAACATATAATAATATCATTGATGGGAAGAAAAAGATCATCTAATGAAGCTTCAGTATACTCTCTCTTTCAGCATTATAAGAGCCACAGTGGCACAGTGCTGCAGGCTACTTCTGCTAAGTGCCGGCTGCCTGCAATTTGACAGATCGAATTTTACCAGGCTCAAGGTTGACTCACTTCCATCCTTCTGAGGTCAGTAAAATGAGGACCCAGATTATTGGGGGCAATATGCTGACTCTGTAAATTGCTTAGTGGGGGCTGTAAAGCACTGTGAAGTGGTATATAAGTCTAAATGCTATTGCTATAATGCTATTAGTAACAATATTCTGTGAAGTTCTGGTCTTTATCATATTTATTCATATTTATCAAAGGATGCAATCCAGCTGGAAAGAAATCAGAAACGGACATTCAAAATGATCAGAAGCTCAAACTTTTTCCTTATGAGCAAAGGAAATCAACTTGATGAGATGGGTGGCTGTACAAATCAAATAAATAACTACTTTGGATCATTTATATAGGGGGGATGGCAATTGAGGGGAACATGGCTGAGTATCTAACAAGCAAGGCATGGAGAAATAAGATAGATCCTTCTCAGAACATTAGGACTAGAGGATTATCTGATGAAATTGATTGGAAGGAGATTTACCACAAAGGACAAAAAGGACTTTTTCACATAGCACATATTATACCCCATCTGAACTGGTTACAAGCATTAAGCATATCACAACGCACCTTGTATTGTACTGTGTTGTGACAAATGTTAACATTAATTGCCCCATTTTTCTATCAGACTTATACATCTGGATGTTTAAAGTGTTTCTTGGGGATTTTTCTCTTGTAATAGGCACTGTTAGAGGAACATTTACATATGCTAAGTCCAGAGTAAATCAACTTTTCATAAGTTATTCTTTTGTATGTGTTTTGGATTTCAGCTTTTAAAATTCCACTGAATTCACAATCCCTGGTGCTCTAGCAATGGAAATGGAGATTCAAAAGACCTGGATGACAAGTTGTGAAAAAGATTAATTACCCAAATTCAGAGTTTATGTCAAAATGAAGGTAAAATCTATCCAGATTTAATTTCATTTAGAAATAATCTCTTTTTCCAAAATTATGAAAAATAAACTGATAATTTCTTTATTTCCCATGAATCTTTGAAGTAAACCATGATGATATTGGGCTGAAAACCTCTAATGTAAAGCTCCCCAGTTGGGCTGGCTTTCATGGCAGTTAAAAGTCTTGATAATAGGCAAAGAGAAAAGGATAGCCTATCCAAATAGGAATCTAATTTTGTCTATGCAACCATAGACAATGGGGTTTTTTTCCCCTCAGAAATAACATATTCTTGATTGAAACTCAAGACATCCAGGAAATGAAATGATATGGCAGTGCTTTTACAACTGATGTGATTCTGGTGGCTATGCCACAATCCTCATTCTTGGGGCAGGAAAGTGATAAATACTAATTATTCCTGTTTTCCATTTCTTAAATGAATTGAATGCAGTGATTTTTTGTGGATTTTGCAGGAGGAGACACAAACCTGGGGATCTTCCTTTTTCTTGTCCCCAGAAGGTCTTTGAACTCACCAGGGGTGGGATTCAAATTTTTTAACAACCGATTCTGTGGGCGTGGCTTAGTTGGTGGGCGTGGCTTGGTGTTCATGTGACTGGGTGGACATGGCTTGGTGGTCATGTTATTGGCTGGGTGTAGCCAACTCAATATCACTCACATCGAGGCATGCATCTCCTTGTCTGGCCTCTCATGACTGTGAGGATGCTGCAACATTCGTAAGTGTGAAAAATGGTCATAAGTCACTTTTTTCAGTGCCATTGTAACTTTGAAAGGTCACTCCCCACAAGCAAAGTACCAGCAAAGGAATGAAAAAATACTCCAGAGAAGTTCCTAAGACAGGAAGTCTAATTCTGTCAGGAATGTAATAAGGGTTAAGGGAGAGGCAGTTTCTGTAAGCAACACCAGAATGTTTCCTTCCTTCCTTCCTTACAGGATTATGCCAGTAATTTCTTCTAACAACCAGTTCTCTGAACTGCTTAGAATGTTAACAACCAGTTCTAGCAAATAGGTGCAAACTGGTAAAATCCCGCCCCTGGAACTCATCTATTTGGCCATGAAATTTTAAGTTTGCTATAAATGAAACATTTATAGGTTTAATATTCTACAGCCTCTTCCTCTAGCAATAACAATAGCACTTAGACTTATATACCACTTCACAGTGCTTTACAGCCCTCTCTAAGTGCTTTACAGAGTCAGCATAATGCCCCCAATAATTTGGGTCCTCATGTTACCCACCTCATAAGGATGGAAGGCTGAGTCAATCTTGAGCCTGGTGAGATTTGAACTGCCAAATTGCAGTCAGCCAGTAGTCAGAAGTAGACTACAGTACTGTACTCTAACCGCCACACCAGGGCTTTAACCACCAGGGCTTTAACTAGTAAAAATAGTGGTATTCTTCCTTCATCTGTTCTTGAACCATTGCTTTAGGAAGCCTTTTCATTTTTTTTGTAGTAAGCTTTTTCTCAGCTCTTTGTAATGGGAAAAAAGCATTCAAGGTTTCCTGTGCCACTGGAACTGATTCATGAATGATCTGTTGTTTCTGATTTGGCTGGGTCTACTGTTATTTCAGCATTTAAGTTCTCTTAAACTTTATAAGGCATCTCTCTCCTTCATTGATATAATCACCTTTGTTGCTTCTAAAACACATAATATTGGCACACACTGGCTTTTACAACAGAATTTAGAGCAGGAATGTGCAACTGAATGAACCCCAGTGACCAGTTTTTTATTCTACATGCATATATACACACCTGCCCTGGCAGGTAAGATAATATCACTGAGAAAGAAGCTAAGAATGATTGTGTTCAATCTTTTCCTGGAGTCAGACAAGGAATCACCATTCTTCTTTTAAAAAAGGAAGTAGGGAGTGATTTTTTTCCATGTGCTTGTACATAAATAAATTGTCTTTCATCTTTCTTTCCTGCTTTCTGAAGTACAAGGTGGTAAATAGGAGCTGGAAGGCTTCAGATGTATTACAAGCTTTGAACTGAAGCATTTAATGGACTAGATTAGGGTTTTTTTTTAGGCTCTTCATTTTTTCTTTCCTGATTAGGAATGAATGAATGAATGAATGAATGAATGAATGAATGAAGCTGTCCATGTTATTTTAGGTCCTTTGTTGCTCAATTTAATGTGAAGTGAAATTGGTGCTTTGACACCATCTATAACAGGGGTGTCAAACTCATGTCATGGGGGCATCACATGATGTATTGGGACTTTTTCCCCTTCACTAAACTGGGCATGGGAGTGGCCTATGTATGACGCATCCGGCCTGTGGGTTTGACAGTCCTGATCTATAACATACCTATCAATGTTTCTACTAATAATTATTTCATCCTCATTTCATGTTAGAAAACCAGTTTGTGTGGTAGCTGTGTGAATTTGGGCAAGTCCCTCTTTCTGTGCCCTAAGAAGGTGGCAGTGGCAAACCATTTGTGAAACACCTCATCAAGAAAACTGCAGAGACTTGTTCAGGCAGTGGCCAGGAGTCAAGACTGAGGGTTCAACCCTCCCTCCAAAAAACATGTAGCTCATGGTCTGTGAATGTCTCAACAACCCTTGTTTGTTGAATCTCAAATTTTGTTGTTGAAACATGGTAACAAACTGGCTACATTATGCAGTGCAAATTTCTGTTATTCTTAGTCACAACAAAGAAGTAATGGATATGGATCTTAAACATCTGTAGGCAATGCGGAAAAATCCAATCTATATATTTTTCTCTGCATCTGCTACAATTCATTTTTTTTCTATGTAACTTAGCCAAGATATATTTTTGAAAAAGCAGCACTCCTAAATATACACTGATTTTTATAAAGACACCTCAGATGGGCAATATTTTTTTTTAGAAATTCTTTCAACTACCAATGATAATAAGACATATATATCACTCATTGCTTTAATAATTTTAGGTGTCAAACACAATCCAGTCAATAGCTAGTTTACTTTTTTGTCCAGGAGGTACAAATCAAGTGTTACCATATTGGTATTTATAGGGATCAAATTTTGCAAGCATGCATAGTAAAAAAAAAAAAAAAAATGTTTTATCTGGAAATGTTGCACAATCTATTCAATTGAGCATAAACTG
Organism: Notechis scutatus; assembly: GCF_049901735.1. Lineage (NCBI taxonomy): Eukaryota > Metazoa > Chordata > Lepidosauria > Squamata > Elapidae > Notechis > Notechis scutatus. Next base: position 96,776,016 of record NC_142011.1, on the reverse strand, counting down.
CAATAATGTGCATTTTTGGAAATAATACATTTAAATATATTGGCAACCTTTTTGCTTTTAGTTTTTTTAAGGAACATAAATTAGCAAATAGATGGAACAGTACTGATTTTTGAGTGATTAGATGCCAGAATAATATGGGCGAGACTGATTTTGTCCATCGCAACATATAGCTCCCTGTAGAGAAAACAAATTGCAGTCTCTCTGCAGGATAGTATTTTGATCTGTGCATTGTATATATTTGTTCATAAAATCTGCATTCATAAATTTATTTTTTTTAGGCAGGTTATGACAAAGAAAAATAGAACAGTTTGGCGGGGGGTGGGGAAGCCATTTGAAAGCAATATGATATTGATCTGTTAGGACTTAGCTGAGGATTCTGAAGTTCTGGATTCTGTGATTCTCCAAGTGTTGCAAAACTATATTCAATGTGTCCTTAACAATTTAACCCTGTTGACTTAGGCTCTTGTAATGCAGCAACATCTAAGGTATTAGAAATTACCCAATCATGATGGGAAGGAGGGAATGAAGGATTATAGAAGATTGGGGATCTTTTTCTGTCCTAGTTTGGAGGTCATTATTCTGCCAAGATATGACTCATGGTGCATCACAATACATAGTAGCTTTGTTGAAACTATCTATTCTCCTGGAAGCCGTTCGGATCATCCAGTGTGTGGGAGGTGCTTCAGTCTGCGTCGTTGTAGGCTGAGCTTAATTACTGAGGATTGCTCCGCCCTTCACCACGTGGCTGCCTTGCAATCCCCAGTTTACGCTCAGCCTTCATCAGATTAGGCTGTGTATCTCCCACTCTTTGGCCGATTCAAGCAGATTCCTTATTATTTCAGGTTTGCCCTTTATTTCCTGGTTCTCCATTAGCCTCTGTGCAATTGGAGTGGCTGTAGAGGGGAGCGCGTTTCTTCGCCCCCAGGGGGGATAGAGAGCGGGCGGTTTTCGCGCTCCAGCGCCAATCCTCCCTCCCCCCCTTTCAATTCGGCTCCTTGCCTGCCGCCTGTTTCGCGCCGCTCTCATAGCGGCTCTATCGATCGCGCTGATAAGCGCAGCTGGTGTTCCCCCCCACCAAAACGCCGATCGCCCCAGCAAGGGGCGAAAATTACTTGGCTGCCTCGCTCGGCTCCTAGGTGTGCCGGAGAGGCTTATGTAGCGCTCTGAGCGGCCCGGAATTAAAGAGTAGGTGGCGGCCGCCATTTTGGGCGCCGCCGCGTGTATAACGGGCGTCATTCTAATAGGCCTCGTTGGGCTGTGAAGGGGCTAGCTCCTGTTGTAGGCATGCCAGCCTATGAGAGCTACTGCAGATTCAATTTAATTGGCTATCTTGTTGGCTTTCCCCAGCATGCTCAGAGCAGAAAATCGCAGCCTATCCCTCCCGGTTTGTGCCTGGGAGCTCCAGCTGCCAGAGGCCTCACTCCAGCCTCAGGCATTTATTTGGCCAATTGGAGATTTTTAGCATTGTATCTGAGGTCACTCCCTCCTGGGAGCACTGAACAGATCCCTGTTCATTTCTTGTATATGAAAAATAAATAATAATAAATAATAATAAATAAATAAATAAATAATAATAATAATAATAATAATAATAATAATAATGATAATAATAATAATAATAATAATAATAATAATAATAATAATAATAATAATAATAATAAATAATATAATGAAATATTATATATATATATATATATATATATATATATATATATATATATATATATATATATATATATTGGTACATGGCAATAACGCATTACCAACACTGATTGGAGTACATATACAGTGCTTATAAGCATGTATATATATTTATATTAATAATTATAACAATAATAATATTGTAGAACTTACATATCTAAATTCCAAAAGGGGGCGCGGGCCAGCTGAAAGGACACCCGGCCTTTGTTGTAGGCCGAACCCTTGGCGAGCCAACCGCCTTAAATTGGAGCTATAGTCCTTTCTTCTATAATGGCAGATGACAATTCCACTAGAGGCCCTTCGTTGAAGGCCAGATCTCAGTCCTACCACCTGCGCAGACAGGCTAAGGAAGCCTCTAAGGAAACTTCCAAGGCTTCTCAGAGAGACGCCCTAAGGCGCCATAGGGCACTGGAGAAAGAATTTGACAGGTGATCTAGAGAGGCACAACCAGTGCCCCCAGCCCCCTTCCTTCTACCTCCAGACAACCCCCCTCCTCCAGATTCCTCTTCCCTCTCCAGGCGCAGCTTACAGGGACACCAGGTGCCCGAACCAACGACCAGACGAACGCTTGAAGCCACTTTCACGCCCACGGCCGCTGGCCTGCGCCAGGAGGAGGCCGCCTATGTCGAGATTCCTGCACACATGCAAGCATGGATGGAACAGGCTATCCGCCAGGGGATAGCAGAGGGCCTTTAACAGATGTCCAGGTCCGGTCCCCCCTCGATGGCGCCCGAACACGACTCGCCATCAGTCAGGTCCTTGCCTAGATTGGACTCCACTCATGGTCAGGTACCTTTATAGGGGGACAGCCCCCTCCCAGGAGGGGAAATGGAGAAGGCGATAGAGGACCTGGTTCGGTTCGGGGAGGAGGAAGATCTTGAATGGGGGTCCATACACCAAGGGGAACCCCTATCGAAGATAGACCCGATGGAAGGGGACATGTCCGAGGACGAGGGCCTCACTCCCGATCAACCCACCTTGTGGGTCTGTTCAAGCCACACATGTTTAAATCCTGGATATTTAAGGCCAAGTGCATTTCTGGCCTATCTGTTCAGTCCTCCTCACTCTCCCCCCTCCGGCAGAGGGACAAGAGGACGCCGTTTTTAGGCAACCCGTGGTGGAGGCTGAAGTTATTCTGGTCCCACCCATATTTCACGACCTAGTCTCAGACCAGTGGACTCTATAGAGCTCCCCTGCCCCACCCAGTCAGGACAAGAGGTTCTTAACCTCGATTCGAGCTTCTGCAACTTGCTTAACACCCCCGAGGTAGTCGAACCAATCGTTGGCTTAGTATCCTCGTCCTCCCCCAGTGACCCCTTGGAGGCTCTAAAACCCGAGGACAAGAGGTCCGAACTGCCGTTGAGTAGGGCTCATCAGGCTGACACCTGGGCTATCAGATCGGCCACGGCCGCTTCCTTTTTCACCAGGCCCTCGATCCGGTGGCTCTGCCAACTGAAACAGCATGTTCCCCCCTCCAACACTAGGGCACATCAGGACATCGCAAGTTAACGGCCGCAGCAGAATTCTCGGCCGACGCCACCTACCATGTGGTTAAGTTCCCCGCCCGAGCAATAACCTCTCACGTTACAGCTCGCCGCCTGCTCCAGCTCAAGCACGGGCAGGCGGACATAAAACACAAGGTTAAGCTGGCCACTGCCCCCATTAAGGGGGACAGACTATTTGGCACCGCCCTTGAGCCATTGCTATCCAAAACCCGAAACAAGAAAAAATTTCTTCCCCCCCTTTTTTTCGGAGGTCAGAGTCAAGAACCACTCAAGCCTTTGGAGAGGTTCCTCCCGACCCTCCTACCAGTCCCCTTTCCAGCCCAGGTATCTGAGACCCCCCTCCTTCCGGCCACTCCAGCCCCTGGATCAAGCCGATCCAGATGACAGGAACAGGAGGGGCAGCAGCTACAGACGGCCCTTCAGGGGTCCCGGAGGGAAGCCTTCCAGCGCACCAGATAGACCCTGTTCCTCCCTTCCCATCGGCGGACGCCTCAGGCATTTCGCTGACCTATGGGACCCCTCCACTTCTGATACCTGGGTCCGTGACACCATCAGACTTGGTCTCGCGCTTGAATTCCAGCACGCCCCTGACTTCTTTATGGCATCCCCCCTTCGAGGGATCCCACCAAACGCAACTTAATGGATTCAGCCATTCAGCATCTCCTCAACATACAGGCCATTCAACCCGTCCCAACATCCCAGCAGGGGAAGTGGTTTTACTCCCACCTCTTCGTGATCCCCAAATCCTCAGGAGGATGGAGGGCTATTCTAGACCTGAAACGCCTGAACTGTTACCTGATCTACCGCAGGTTCAAGATGCACCCTACAGTCCATTCTACGGGGCATCAGGCAGGGGGACCGGCTAGCCTCTATAGATCTTTCAGAGGCGTATCTTCACATCCCAATCCGGCCCTCCCATTCCAAATTCCTCAGATTCTGCTACAACCACTGCCACTTACAATATGTGGCTCTCCCCTTGGGTTGGCCTCTGCCCCGAGGACCTTCACTAGGGTCCTCGCGGCTCTGGCGGTCCACCTCAGGAACCTCCCGGTTCGTCTCCATTGTTACCTGGATGACATTCTCATCTGGTTCCACTCCAGACTCCAAGCAGAGAAGGATGTCAGAGCTACCCTCTCTGCCCTTCAAGACCATGGGTTCCTGGTAAACTGGCAAAAGAGCCGACTGTTACCATCTACACGGATCACCCACTTGGGGTCCGTCATTGACTCAGTTCGAGGAAAGGTTTCCCTTCCTCGGAAACATTCCTTAACATTCAGGAAACCGTCAAACACATCAGACGTTCAGGAAGGGTGACACTTTTGGAATTGTCTAAGATACTAGGTAAAATGGTCTCATGTATTTCCTTTGTTCCCTGGGCCCGGTTACACACTAGGTCCCTACAGTGGTTCCTGCTCCCGTTCCAACGGTCCGGCAAGAGCAATTCAAAGACCACGGTCAAGGTGTCTCCAAAGGTCCTCAAGTCTCTCCTCTGGTGGACCAGTCCCACCATCTACAAGGGACATGGCTTCAAGGAGCCCCAGCGCCTCACCCTCACCACAGACGCCAGCCTGTCCGGAGGGGGCGCTCACATCCACTCGCTCTCGCAACAGGGCAGATGGTCTCAGGTAGGACGGGCATGCAGTATAAACTGGTTGGAACGCCACGCCATCCACCTGGCCCTGCGCAACTCCTCCCTCAGGTACGCGGGCGGCATGTCCTCATACTCACGGCCATCATCACCGCCAAGGCCCATGTCAACTGACAAGGGGGCACCCAGTCCATCCGTTTGATGAGAGAGGCCGAGCGCCTCTTCCATTGGGCGGAGCGCAATCTCCTCTCTCTCAAAGTCGAGCACATCTCAGGGGTCTTAAACACCCTAGCTGACTGGTCGAGCAGGACCATGGTGGACCAGGCCAAATGGCGCCTCCACCCATCACTGGTCAGGGAAGCGACCAAGCTTTTCGGTCTCCCGTTAGTGGGCCTCTTCGCATCCCCCTCAACACACAACTCCCCAGGTTCTTTCTCGAGGTACCTCTCCCACGGGGCTGAGAACTACAACGCCTCTGTTGCCCCTGGCCCTCAGGGTTTCTATATGCATTCCTCCCTTAGCCCTGGTCCCCAGAGTTATCCAGTAGCTCATCTCCGAGAAAGCAGAACTGATTATGGTGGCACCCTACTGGCCCAGGCGCCCATGGTTCACGGACATCCGCAACCTATCGGTGGCCCCTCCCTGGAAAATCCTTCCAATCAGGATATCCCTTTCTCAGGGTCCCCTCCAGCACCCGGATCCTCAGTGGCTCCTGTTAGCAGTTTGGAGGTTGAGCGGGAGCGTCTAAGAAAGGAGCAGTTTCTGACCACGTTATCGATACTATTCTAGCCGCCAGGCGGCCCTCCACAACCCGGATATACAATGCCACTTGGAATAGTTCTTGCAAGTGGTGCCAGGGTTTCCAGGTCAACCCGCTTTCACCCTCCATCGCTCAAGTGTTGACATTCCTCCAAGAGGGTCTGAGGAAAGGTCTTTCTCCGAACTCCCTGAGGCATCGGGTCGCAGCCCTTTCAACCGTCATTGTGTTGACAATCTGGGGTCCCTTTCCCTCCACCCTCGCATTAGGGCATTCCTCAGGGGATCCACTAACTTTGTCCCCCAACGGTTCACAGATACCCTACCTGGGACCTCAATAAGGTCCTGGTGGCCCTTATTAAACACCCCTTGAGCCTCTCAGGGAATCCACTCTCCAGTTCCTAACATACATAGTCGCTCCTGGTGGCCATTACTTCGGCTCGCCGAATATCAGAGAAAGCAGCCTTGTCGGTGAGGAAGGACCTTTGCATCTTCCATGCCGACCGGGTAGTTCTCCGGCTGGACCCTACCTTCTTGCCCGAGGTCAACTCAGCCTTCCACAGGGCACAGGAACTTACACTTCCGAACTTCTGCCCCAATCCCTCGCGGGAAAGGGAGAAGCTCTGGCACACTCCGGACGTAAGACGGGCCTTCCACATTTACATTAAATGTACCCAACCCTTCAGGAGATCCGAATCCCTATTCCTCTCCTTTCAGCCCAAATCATTAGGCCACAAAGTGTCCCCGTCAACCATCGGCCGCTGGATTGGAGCTACTATTTCCAGGCGTACTTATCCCAGGCCCTGCCGGTTCCCAGCAGAATAACGGCACACTCCACCAGAAGTGCTGCTACCTCTGCAGCTGAGGCCACCCAGGCTCCAATTGCTGATGTTGGTCGGACGGCCACTTGGGCCTTCCCATCTCCCTTCATTACACACTATAAGATCGACATATTTGCCTCGGCGGAGGCTTCAGTTGGTAGACGAGTCCTCCAGCGAGTCCTCGAGGAACCACAGGGATCACAGAACCAGACGGAGTCCCCCGTAGGACAGCCAAGCTTTGGTATGTCCCACACACTGGATGATCCGAACGGCTTCCAGGAGAATGGGCGTTGGTTCTTACCTGACACGCCATTTCTCTGGGAGCCGTGAGGGATCATCCAGCCCCACCCTTATTAGTTTTCCGTCTGGTGGGGTCTTGTTTCGGCCAATGAACCCTTTAGCATAGTAAGAGGAGAGCAGGATTTTTTATTCACTCTCGACTTCGCGTAAACTGGGGATTGCAAGGCAGCCACGTGGTGAAGGGCGGAGCAATCCTCAGTAATTAAGCTCAGCCTACAACGACGCAGACTGAAGCACCTCCCACACACTGGATGATCCTCACGGCTCCCAGAGAAATGGCGTGTCAGGTAAGAACCAACGCCCATTTACTAGATCGATACCCGTGCTTCACTACAAAACTATGTGGTCAGGCTTAGTTTTTGAGGAGGAAAATAAGGGGAAAAAATTCTGCCTCCACCTACTAGCATCCATCTGGCTAGCATCCTGTCAGTGTGTGAGAGAGTTGAGGGCTGTTTGGAAAGTGAAACAGTATTTGCTGTGTGAGCAAGAAGGAGATAGCAAGGAGTCTCGGCCTGGCTTAGCTCAACTGTTCTGTACTAAAGCTTTTTGGTCCTGTGAAACTAAAACTGAAACTCCTCTCTTCTCCTTGTGTTTTGCATTTGGAACAGATTTCTTTTCAGGTAGGGAAGGAGAGTAGAACTCCTTAGCATCACAGTGTGTTAATAATAATATATGAAATACTAATGCTCTGATGGTCATTTCAAAAAATCCTTTCTTAGTATGCACCTAGAAGCCAAGGACCAGTAAGCACCTATGTGCCAAATTTCAAGTTTGTAGGCTTTATGGTTCTGGAGATTTTGTGATGATGCATGAGTGGTATTTCGCTTTTATATATCTAGATTGCAGTTAATCTTTTGTCATGAACTTGGAAGAAGAGTATTCTAGATTGATGTACTTAGTGAAATAACATCTTTTTAATTATGTCAGGAATTTTGATCAGACATTTCCTAGTTTATAATAATCCAGTTCTTCATACTATCTCATAGCTGTAGGACATATTTCTACATTAGGTTGGCTAGTATGCTAAAAAATAATTGATATTGTTTTAGGAAGAGTCACATTATCTTTGCAAGATCCTATTCCAGCCACACAATCATATGCAACTACAATGGTGGCAGTTACACCATGAAACCAATATTTGTATTGTACCCAAATCTCATCTATTTCCATGATTTATATTACAACTTCTCTAACATATGCCAGTAAAAAATGGACAGTAACCTCACAATTGATACAAAAGCTAAGAGTGGTGTAAAGTGCCATGAAAGAATACATGCTCGGCATTATAAGACAAGATAGAAAGACCTACACATGGATTAGAGAACAAACAAAAATATATAATTTCATCAAAGCTCAGAACCGTATTGGTTGGAAACATGTGGAAGAGGCCTTCATCCTGCTGTCGATAGACAATAGCTATGATGATGATGATGATGATGATGATGATGATGATGATGATGATGATGATGATGATATTACAACTTGTCAGGATATTTTTTGTAAGTTATAAAATTTATAACTTTATACGTTTATAAGTTGACTAAACCAGCTGTTTCTTAAGAAATTGAAACATAACTTCTAGAGTTTGATTTAGGATCCTGTTTTATAGCCAACTGATAACATCAAGAATGAAAGCTTCAAACTACTCTTCCAGTGCTGAACCCTTTTTAACTAGCAGTTGCAAGTTAAAATTGTAGTAAAATTGTTGGCAACTCTTTCCCCACATTATGGAAGAAGGGTCCTCTCTGCTCAGTAACGTAACAACCTGATAGAGGAATTTTCAGCTATTATATCTACAGCTGTAGTAGCCAGATAAAAGAAGGAAGGGGAGGGATGATTGGACAAATGCATCAGAGTTGAAACAAAAACAATTCTCCTTAAGATTGGTTTATTATCTAAGCCAGAAAACTAACCTGGAAGTCCCAATGGTTGATTAAGATTCAAAATGAGCTTTATCAGTCACTGTGGCTGATGTTCCCAGCCAAGAAGTTGGAACTTGGGTGATATCATTCATTTCAAAGTGTTGGCTTGTTTTTGCATAGAGCTGGAACACAGTGTAAGAACCATAGCAAAAAGTAGCTTAAGCCAAAGCTGCATAATTAAATGCTTAAAACATTTTTGGCATGTTTAACAGTTCACAGGATTATGCCCTGGTGATGAACAGGACCTCCCAGAGTGTTCATTTTTTTCTCTTTAACCATTAATTTGCTAGAAATTTTTAGCTGGGACTGGTTGGTATGCAAATGAATTGACACCTAGATGTAATATGCTATAATATGTAACAAATATACAAAGACCTAAATAATGTTGCAGAAACAGAATGGAACATAGATCCAGGCCCACATGTAAAGCCCATTTCAAACAATATATGTTCAGTAATTCTTGGTGTAGGCCTAATTCTGGGCATAGGGAAGAAATTTAAGACATTTAAAAAAGGTGTAGCTTTTGAAAAAAAAAACAATTAAGGATACATTAAGTATATATTTGTGATAGCTGCACACAAAGCTATGTTTCAGATAGTCCTTGACTTAAAACAGTTCATTTAGTAACCATTCGAAGTTACAATGGCACTGAAAAAAGAGACTTATGACTATTTTTCATACTTTCAACCATTATAGCATCCCTATGGTCATGTGATCAAAAGTCAGATGTTTGGCAACTGACTCATATTTATGATGGATGTAGTGTCCTTGGATCATGTGATCCCCCTTTGCAACCTTCTGACAAGAAAAGTCAATGGGGAAACTAGATTCAGTTAATAACTGGGTTACTAACAACAACTGCAGTGATTTTCTTAAAAACGGTGGCAAGAAAAGTCATAAAATGGAGCAAAATTCACTTAGCAATTGTCTTGCTTAGCAACAGAAATTTTTGGCTCAATTGCAGCTGTAAGTCTAGGATTGCCTGTATTAAATAGTTTTGCTCTACCTAAATGCTCATCCTATCATCTAAAGCAGGGGTGTCAAACTGGCAGCCTGTGGGCCTGTTGCATCATGTGCAGGCCAGACCCACCCCAGCTCTGCAAATGGGAAAAAAAATGTAATGAAACGTCATGTGAAGGCAACGTGATGCACTGAGTTTGACACCTGTGATCTAAAAGACTCCTTCCTTCAGTTAAAATTTTGTTAAGTCATCCTTTCAATGAAATGGCACTTGCTTCTAAATTCAAGATAATACATCATTTCAGCAGATAAGAGCAGCCTTGGACCTGAGTAAGGACTTCCACAGATATGCACTTTCATCAGTCTAAGATTGACTGGACAAACCATCATATAGGTTAAAAATTGAGGGAAAATTCATCTTGTCCCAATGTACAAGAAGCAAAGCATCTCTACAAAGTAGAATTGATGTAACCTGTCTCCATTAAATTATCCCCTCCTTGTATAAAACTATTATGAAACTGGTGTGATAGGGTTATGGTACAAATCATAACTTCCCAGGAGGATGCTACATCTAAAATAGAGGAAGAGTGATAGTATCAAGGCGAGGAGAAATTTTAGAAGATGAACCATCAGACAAGGCTGCAGAGTAAGATGGATTTTGTGGAACTTTCTCTAGATCTTACAGCATGATGGCACTTGAAAGCATAAACTATGAGGCATAGTATTCATTTAAATGAGAAAACTAGAGCTATTATAGGTTTTTCCATTTTTCTGAAATTACAAACAAGACACTTCTCCATTCAATATACAATCTTTGAAGAATCTGGTTTACTGCAGACCTGAACATTGAGCTCCTGTTGTACAATCCCTGCTTGCCCTGCTAAAAACTTCCCTGGTTCTCATCCCTTTCAACTATTCCTAGTCCATCCTCTTGTGTAAATACTGGGACTTGTTAAAATGGACTGCATTTGGATTGACTGACAGACAATTAACTGACTCTCAGTCTTCTTTTGTATTTGTTCCTCAAAAGTGTTGATTGCTGCTCTGAACCATAATAGAACATTAGGCCCTTTTCCATGTCTAGTATGTAACTCTCAAACTGCTTTCTTTCAGGAAAGAAGTTGCAGAATTGCTGAAAATCAGTAGTATATTTATCCTTCATTAAAAAACCCTTTTATGACTCTGGGTACAATCAGAACAACTGGATGGAACTGAGCATTGGTCAGATGCCCCTCCTGATACCATGAAAAGTTCGCAGCAGACATTTTTGATTTGCACCCTAGGAGAAAAACATCTGCTGCTACCTAGGATTGAACTCTCAACTGTCCTGAGTGGGAGGTGAGCGTCTTTACCACTAGGCCACCACGCCACTCATATTTATCCTTCATTATGAAATGGAAAACCACAAAGTATATTTTCTCACATTTCCTCATTTGGGAAAAGGTGGTGTGTGTGTGTGTGTGTGTGTGTGTGTGTAATAAGCAGAAAAAATACATCCTTGACTAGATGTATGATACTGCTGGACTTGTTACATGAGGGTCTTGCCCTGCCCCAAAGTTAACAAATAATTTAAAAAATTGCTTACCCTTTTGTAAGAGAAAGAAACTTTCAGGAAATCAAACAGTGCTAAAAATGGGCTCTTAAACTGCATCCTTTTTTTCAGCAATGTGTTCAGAATACAAATGAATTGTCCACCAATATAAGGATCATATTCTGCCAAGGCAATAGAACAACTTTTCAAAGTTTTTCCTACTATGTTCTGGTCTTCCAGAACAAATGGTAGCAGCAGCAGCAGCAGCAGCAACTGGAGAAATTGGCTATCAGAGCATTGAGAATTTACAGTAGTGGCTGTCACACAACAGCAAGTAATAATAGTAGTAATAAGAGTATAATATTAATAGTGTTGCTATTAGTAGAGATACTAATAATCTCAAAGAATTATTTTTCTAAAAGTTGGATAAAATGATTAAAAAAAGAGTGAACTTGCAGGAAAAAATATATTCTGAAACACTTTGGCTTAATTGTATTCCTCTGCTGTATTGGGTGATCATTTGCTTTAAGATGGCAGTTTAGAATCCTTGGGGCTATGAAAAAGATGCTCCTATCTCTATTGTACATAAAACCAAATTTCCTACTATAATAAAAAGATGTCTACACTACTGAATTACAGTATAGTGTTGAGGTGGCTTGATTATTATCTGAGACTTAAATTAAACTTTTACATATGGATTTAAATGAAGCAAATGCATTGACGTTTCTAAAATGGCTTTTTAAGACACAAAACACAAATTCAATAATGTCCCAGTGTTGTTAAGACTGTGCTGGTTATTGTTGCTCAACATTGGGTCTCTATTAAGTCACACAGTTTTTATTAGCTCAATATATTCTCAGTGAAGATTAGATTCTATTGGATTTTGATGGCTTTCACATTAAACAATAAAGATTTGTCAACACAGAAATCAAATTTAAGTGCCAAGCTAAACTGTGCCCAAAGTGTTACAGTGCCATTATTAGCTTCTGCAAACATTTCAGTTTAGATAGTCCAAGAGATATTCTAAAGTTTGTTTTGTGTAGAATTTTTGGAAACTCATCATTTTTTCCTATCTTCCTCTTTTCTCTGCTGTGAAAAAGCAGACAGACTAATAATTGGAGAGGAAGAAAAAATACACACCAAGTAATTCAGAGGCTGCATAATATACTCAGGAATATTGTTTGTCATCTCCTCTGCTTTAAAAGGCATATGCATTTGCTAATTGCTAGTCTAAGTGTTTCTTACTCAGTTTGTATGTAGTTAGCTAAATGAACACATAATTACATTGGGGTAATTTCACAGCATTCATCAAATTGTTTTAAATGCAAATCAAATATTTTACAGGTGATTCTCAAGTTACTTTTGAGCCATTGTATAATGTAAAATAAGGATTCATTAGTGGATAATCCATAAAAATCCTTATTATCCTTCAAAAGAGCACAGCACAGGGTATGTTTTTAAATGTTCATATACCAATATCTATCACTGAGCCTACCATTACTATTCCATTTTTATCTTCACAACAATACTGTAAATTAGGCTAGAAGAAGATTAAGAATAGGGTTGCCACATCTGGGCTACAGAATGAGTAGATCATGGTAAGAAGTTTAGAAGTTTAATATCTCTAGTCAGTTATCTTGTAATTCTCCAGACTTTCAAAGCCCAGCTATTGTTAGTCTTAATCAGAAATATGCTCTGAACCACATAATTGAATGGGAATCTGAAACTCTCTGCTCTAGGGTTAACCATTCAATACTAGACCTGAATAAGAAATTAAAAGGCCTAGAAAAAATTCTACGACCTGAGTTAACATAGAAGAGCAAAATATTACCCAACCTGGCTAAGAAACCTCTTGGAATACAGGATGCTATAGAAAGAGAAATGTAAATATAATCACATATACATTGTAGATTTTAGAACATCCACAAGGTTACAAAAGTATAGTGGAATGGGAATCCATTGACAAAAATCTTATACTCAGAGGGATAGTAGAAGGATTAGAAACCTTAAATGTAAGGTACTGAAAGAGCAATCATATACTATTTTCATACAAAAATAATGGAAGAAATAGTAAACATGTATCAATTTTTAAACAAGTTAAAAGTTAAAAAGAAGCATGTATGAAGACTGGGAGATGGGCAAAATCTCTAAGGAGGCATACCAAACAAATACATCTGCAAAAAATATCAGCAGAAAGACTAAAATAGAAAAATAATTTAAAGGAAAACCTAAAAGAAACAATAAGGACATGGGAGAGAGGCTCTGCCTCTACCAGTTGAAAAATAAAGATAAATAAAAGAATAGGCTTTGGTGTTAATAGTAGAGTAGGAATAAGTAACAGACAGACGGGATTTCCATTCCTATTTTACCTTAGCCTTTTCACCAAATGGAAACTTTGTTCAAATGGATTTAAAATGAACAATTGACACAATGAGGGATTGGTTCCCTAAAAGTAAGGAGAAATTATACATAGCACCTGGCTACTATGGAATGAGTTTCAATCTCTAGGACAAAATTAATTGCATCTAAGAATCTTAAAAGAACTTGCGTATATCATCTTGAAGCCCTATTGTGTGATTTTGGAGAATTCATGGTAGAAAAATTCAGGGCCAAAACACTGGACAGGGAAAAGATGGTTGCCTTTTTAATAGAATGAGCTTAGTAGTTTAAAAGAGTCCACTATAAGAAATCCTAGTAAAAAAGTTGGGGAAATGTCGGGTAGGATCCAATCTGGGTCAATCACTGGGACCAGAGGTTTAGTCTTCCACGTTTTCAGACTTGTTGGAGTCCATCCTCAGGGAACTTCTTTCTAACAGAGTGTCTGCTTGGGGCTATTCTCTGTGTGGTACTTATATGGTGCCTTGTTGTGGGTGGTTTTTTAGTTGTGGGTACCTATTCTGCCCGAATTGTTCATGTAATTGTTCACATATATGTATACATACAATAGGCATAACAATTCAGAAAGAACGGGTACCCACAAGTATTTCTTACAAAATGCCTGTGGGGAGAGAAAGGAAGAAACAAGAAGACCAACTACATGGCACACCCTGCCATACATCAAAAACGTTTTGAAAGTAGTAGAATGCAGTTTCTGAAATCTGAAAATGGGCATTGCACACCACCCAGAGGCTACAATATGAGGACAAATTATGCATTGTAAAGATCGCTTGGAGGTGAGAGATACTTCCAATGTAATCTACTCTATTCCCTGCATGGATTGCCTCTGTAACTATATAGGTCAGATGGGGAGGAAGCTAACCACCAGACTACAAGAACACAAGCTAGCAATCAGACGAGGAGACCCAAACTCATTGGTGGCCTCACATATCAATAAAAAAGGACATACATTCAATTTTGCAACTACTAAGATTATTGGACAAACAGGTATAAAAAAAACCAGGGAAGTGATTGAAGCCTGGGAAATGGGTCCCTCATCAGTCAACAAGAGTGCTGATTTACCATTAGCTTATCAAGTACTTAAGAAGTGAAGGCTTGGCAGCACAAGGAAACAACAGCCAACAATTTGATAGCCAGCCATCAACACCCCAGTTAACAACTAAAAAGCCACACAGAGTCAGGCACCATATACCACACAGAGAATAGCCCAAAGCACACAATCTGCTAGAGAGAAGTTCCCTGAAGATGGCCTCCAGCATGAGTCTGAAAGCTCAGAAGACTAAACCTCTGGTCCTGAGGACTGACCCAGATTGGATCCTGCAACATTATCCTGGGACATGTATATTCACTTTCATTTCTAAATGTAAGATAGACTATGATACCATTAATGTTCCCAGAGCTAGTTAAATAATCATACTCAATGACTGCATATCAAGTGGCATAACGGGTTTGAAGGGCTTCGGCGACAGACAGAAATCCGCGATCGTGCGCGGTTTCTGTCTGGGCTTGCCGCTGGAGCGCCCCGAGCTGGCTGGTTTCGGGGCTAAGCCACCCCATAGAGGTGGTGAAGAGGGGGGAGACCGCCAGCAGGGTCGAGGAGATCTGCATCTCTCCTCCTCAGCTGGCCATTACTCCCTTTCCCGAAGGAGGTAGCAGCGGTGGTCAGAAATGGCCACCATAAAGAAGAACTCGACCGGAAAAGAATGTGCAGGAGGAAGGTAAGAAGTGAAAGTTTTGGCTGACCGGGTTAAATTGTAAAAGCAACAACCAAGGTACCCTGGAATTTAAACTTACAAAAAATAACATCGCTCCCAAAGAAGAGTCGGAAGCAGCGAAGGAAAGTGAAAAGGGAAAGGTTTGGGTTTTTTTTTTTCTTCTCTCTCCTTCCCTATACTGACAACTAAGAGACTTAAACAAGAAATTGGAAAAATCTGCTTTGACATCAATAGGCAATTAAGCTGAAAATAAAACAAAATGCCAAAGGGATAATAAAGATTTCTGGACATTAAAAACTTTCTTTTTCACAAGCAGGAAGGGAGAGAAAAAGAATAAGGGCAGGATCTGGAAGAGGGAGGAGACTGCCTGGAATTAAAAAGAATCTAAAGTAAAACTTCAACAAGACTTCTAAAAGATACATTTTAACTGAAACTTTGCAACTAAATAGTAACCCCAGGAAGAGAAAGTGAAAAAAAAAGAGCAAAAAAGAAACAGCTTGCGTGTATTTGGATTATTTGGTGATTTTTGGATTCTTGGTTATTATATTTGAATGACTAAAATCAATCGGGTAGTTGTTTAAAAATTTATACAATGGCACCACTTCTGGATGAATTGAAAATGGAACTTAAAAAGTACAAAGAAGATGCACAAGAAGGGAAGGGTTCTTTTGGCTTCGTCTTTCAATTCTTAGAAATGGAGATTTGGAACTATGAGAAATAACAAGAAAAGACTGCAAAACAAGAAGACTGGGACAAAGAAGAAGCCATCTTTAATGAACAAGTAATTCTATGTGGGGAAGAAAAAGGAAAGGGGGGAAAGAGAATGGAGAATTTAAGACTTAAAAAAACAACCAAAGAAAAGAACAATAATTCGAAAAATAAGTATAATA
The DNA here is from genome assembly GCF_049901735.1 of Notechis scutatus. Classification (NCBI taxonomy): domain Eukaryota; kingdom Metazoa; phylum Chordata; class Lepidosauria; order Squamata; family Elapidae; genus Notechis; species Notechis scutatus. The sequence continues at coordinate 96,759,930 of NC_142011.1, read as the reverse complement.
CTGGAAAGCAACAGAAAAGGGGAATACAGAAGAGAGAAACAGAGGTAGAGAGACAAGGGGGTAAAAAGGGGAGAGAGAAGAAGAGAGGGAAGAAGGAAAGGAAAAGAAGTTACAAAGGACCAGAGCAAGATATAGAGAAACAAGACCTATTTAGAGATAATGGGTGAAAATCTAACTGAAAAAGGGATTCTGTAAAGGTACATACGATTGTATTGTTATATTAGTAATAGAAATAACTTTAGAAAATTGGAAACAACGTATGATTAAAATGAGGGATAAAATAGTTAGTGTAATTTAGTGAAATGTTTGTGAATAAAATAAGTGAAATAAAATAAATGAGAAAATTGAATTAGGAAGGAACGGGAACATTTTAATTACTCAATGTTTTATAAAATATAAGTGAAGAGGGGGGGAATTAACCATGGAAAGTTTATAATTGTTCCCATAGAAGTATGATATTTAATTTAAGAGTAATGTTAAAGATGTTAAGACTTTAATGAATATTAATATTAATGATAGAATTGAATTGGAATGGAATGTTGTTTTAATTATATACGTTTATATTTTTTTTCTTTTTTTAAGAATACAGTGTGTATTTTAAGAATGTACCAAGCAGAATCCAAATGGAAGTTATGTATTATATTGAATGTTACAACTTTAGGGAAAAGATATAAAGGCGTCATACTCCAATCAGTAACTACAGGATAAATTTTGTTTAATGAGAAAAGATAATAGATAATTGAAACAGGACAGACAAAAAATATAAATACAATGATTTGAATTGAGATGAGATAATTAAAATAAAATTGAGAAAATTAAAAGAGGGGAGAAGCTATGCAGAAAACGTAAAATAGTAATAAGATATGGAATAGAATATAAAAATGAGCATGAACCTGAATTTGTGTCTGTACGAAGAAATGTAACCTGGGATTATGCTGCTTTCAAAAAAGATGTTTTATTTGTTTTTGTTTTTTCTCTTTGTGAAAACTCAAATAAAATTTACAAAAAAAAGTGGCATAACAAGCCCCTGTTCTGGGCCTTGAGTTATTCGATATGGTATAAACAATGTTAGAACATATGATTATCAACTATGAGGATGATGCAAAGGTCAGAGGGACAACAAATATCACAGAGGACACTGTCATTGTCCCAGATTGCCTGGTTGCCCACTTCTGTGCAGAAAACTCTCCAACACATTAATCCAAGGATATAATGAAGTGTACATCTTAATCCTCATCCTTTAATTCTCTGTGTCAACTCATAAAACATTCTTATGCCTGTTTTAGTAGTTGCCATAAAAAATGGGGAGGGGAGGAAGGAAATGTGGAAGAGCAGTTGAAAGCGAAAGTACATTCCAAATCTTATCTTTAAAAGATTGTAACTAAAATACCAGATATATTATATTTAATTGGAGAATGTGAATGATGACACCTAACCTGTAAACATGCTCAATTAGAGAATCTGGTTTATGGGACACCCAGGGGGAGGGGGGAAACAGGGTCACAGGTGACTGCAAATTACATATTCCAGAGTTGGTTTCATACAGGGCAGTACCAGTATGTTGCCTCTAATGAATCCTTTGAAGTTTTTTGAAGTTTGGCTCCAGAGTCATGATTTAATTAGAGCGATTGCTGGAATCCTGACACTCTGCCTATCAAATTTTAAAGCTTAAGCAGTTCAGGAAATTTTTTTTCAAATATACAATTTTGCTGTCCTTGAAAGAGATAATATTTCCTCTAATAATGTTGAAATTGAAATAAAAACCTAAGTTTAGTTTTATAACAGACACAACAGTCCAAGAATTGTTAGTCAAACTTAGGTTATTCCACTGAATTGATTCAATGAGGCAACTTGATTGCAACCAATTTAAGTGCCACTGATTCCACTGTGATTGGCATCTGAGAAAAAAAAAGTGTAATAATTCAGAAAAGAAAAGTGTTTGCTTTCATTCAGGTTTCTTGGGTTGTACAGTTCTTTAACTGCCTGTGAGGTTTGTGTTGTATTTTGTCTCCATTGGATAGTGTGACCAGATTCATATTATTACTATACCATTTTAACAACTTATTTTTCAAGATTCTGAAAGATGGGTTTTATTAATGTATTCTAAGGTATAGACTTAGTTAAAAAGAGACTATATTTGGCACCAGGGTTTCATTTCCTATTTCATAAAGGCCAAAAATTTAACAGTCTGACGAAGTGTAATTTTAATATTTGCTTCAGAAAGTCATGCGTAAAATAGTGAATGCTGGGTTTTCTGCCTTCAGATTTTGACTTTGTGTTAAGTTTCAACTCTAAGAGCAGTTTAAAAATACCTTGGGAATTTTGAGGTGAATATTAATGCTTGCTTTTGAAGAAACACTTTCTGTATATGAAACTCTGCTTAGTTGTTTTTTTTCCCCACCAGTGAAAATAAGTGCCAGGCAAATTTGCATTTGAATACCATCACTTGTTATAAATGTGAGACTGGGACTTTTTGATGGCTCACTTACATATTAAAAAAAAAAAAATCACAGAAGAAGGGAGCCTAATAACCTCACCCAAAAATAAATTAGAGCAACATACATTAGAAATAATCTACTCTAGGGGACAGTGGTGATCTCTGTTTTTTAGCGGAGGGAACCAATGTTCTCTGAAGACATTTCCATGGCTAAATGTTGATGTGCAAGGAACACTGTTACCTTCCCATCAAAGCAGTATCTATTTATCTACTTGTATTTGCATGCTTTTGAAGTGCTAGGTGGACAGGAGGTGAGACAGCAAACAGGAGATCAGCCTATCACACAGTGCTTGGTTCTCGAATCTGGGATGTCAGCTTTTATGTTCAGTGTCTTTAACAGCTGAGCTATTGCAGCCCCTACATTATTATATATGGATGCCAAAAGATAAGTGTATCATAAGAATACCTAGGTCAGTGATGGCTAACCTATGACACGCATGTCACTCGTGACACGCCGAGGCACTTTGACTGACACGCCTGTTGGTGTGGGGAAAACCTGCACATTTAGAGGCTGCCTGTGCTCTGCTCCAATCGCTGCTCCCTGCTTGTTGCGTGGAGGCGTGGTGTCACCGCTGCCGCAAGATCTTTGCAGCAGAGAACCAGTTTTAACCGCCATAAACTGAGGTTTGTCAGTTTCATTACCTCAGGAACGCTACAGGAGGAAAGGAGATCCATGAGGTTCATAGCCCTGTAAGGTGGCCTTCCGATCCCCACATCCTGCACCTGCAGCCCTGAGACCAGGGAGCCGAGTTTCACAGCCCTGTGTGATCACCCCAGGCCAGTCCGTCATAAACCAAATTATTGATATTTCTTGAAGTGACACACGACCCGAGGAAGGCTACACTTTTTCCCAATTTTCGACACACCAAGCTGAAAAGGTTAGCCATCACTGACCTAGGTCATCTGTCGCCATAAACTATACTGTAAACTAATGAGCTTGCATATCAAGAAAACTGATGTAATGTTAAGGTGATCGTATGGGGTGAGATGGGACAGCTCTTGTTCAAAGTCTTCCCTTAGGTATAGAATCCACTAGGTGTTCTTGGTCCAGCTGCTGTCTTTCATTCCAAATCAGTGGCAGCCTTTGTGACAAGCCCCTTCTCACATCACAAATGGATAGCTTTGCTGGTTGACCTACAAAAGTGCAGTGCAAAAACAAGCAGACCCTGGAACTTTACAACAGAAATGTTAAGGACAACAAGGAGACTGTTAAGAAAAACAAGAGGATCAGGAAGAGTTAACTACTGTATTCTGCTGGCTTCGCTTAACTCCCAACACAATGGTAGGAAATAAAATCTGACTTGTCCTCTGTGGCATATTGGTTATGTGTGAGCCACCATCACCATTATCTCCTTGGCTTCTTTTATATATAAATGGTGACTGAAAAAAAAAATCAATAAGAATCAGTATGTACATTAGATGACTAGAGATCAAGTCTTCTCAAGGTAGTTTGGAAGTATTAATATTCCTGTATAATTCCATACCAAATGATAAAAAGTTTTGAAATTTAAATAATCTCAAGGTACATTTAAAACAAATGGAAAACATTTTTGGTTTTGGCACCAAATAGGGACGTGTAAAAGATTTTGAACACAATATGTTTTCAGTTTGAAGTGTTCTGTGTGTTTTGAGCTTGAATTAAAAGCCTTATAGCCATTTGGAGCAGTATTGTTTTGACTTTGTGGTTTGATGCTAGGTAATTATTTTTTTAAAACCCAGTCTAGACAATACAGTAGAAAATACTGGTCATACTCTTATTGTTATTGGCTTAGATTTGATGCCATGATATAGAGAAGTCTGGGAGTAGCTAATTAAAGCATGATGGATTCTAACTATGAAGTGCCAACATCTTGCAACTGCATGCCTGATCATCAGAAAGTAGGAAGATTTCTCTTATTTTTACAAACAAATGGATATGTGTGTGTATACACATGCACTCTTTCCTCACATGTGCTAATGCTGCTGAAGTTGTAAGTCTTAAATGCAAATAGTATTATTATGCTGCTGGTTTGGGAATAATTCACTAAGAGTTGGAAGAGCTCACTTATCCCTTCCCTTGTAATTTAACTGAATCCCAGGGAGCCAGGAGAATACAGCTCTTGAGAGAAAAGTATAGGCACTTGAAAGGAGCCCATAGCCATCTACCTAATAAATTCCATCCCTATCTAGAAAAGGGTAAATAAAGTGCCCTTTGCTTCCAAACAAAATTATAAAGCTTTTTCTGTTCCATCTAACTGAAGGACAAGAGGTGGGTTTGAAAAAAAAAAAATTTGACACAGTACAGGAGGTGTCCCACAGTTTAGCTATATAAATGTGGAAAACTTTACCTTCTATCTTACATCACAGAATTCTTGCAGACATTTATCTTGTTATTTTGATGGTATTTGTAATACTCCCTCCCTCTCTCTCTCTCTCTCTCTCTCTCTCTCTCTCCCCCATGTTTCTTGAACTCAAAACAGATGAGATACACATATTGCAAAGAAAATTATCTATATATACGTAACATTGTGGGGCCTGTATGTGAATGTGTGTGTCTTGCATCAGATAGAAATGAATTAATGATTGGTAATATGATTAATAGTAGTAGTCATAATTTTTTTGCAAGACTTTATTACTAAATTAGTCAGATTTATAGCCATATATAAAAAAAACCAGAATGTCATCTTTCTTTTCTTTCCTTTTAACAGGAAACATCATAAAAGGGTCTGTCTTCTGGATGCTAAGGTTTACAGCACTGAAAGTTCTTGAAGATCCTTCAAGAGACTAGCTGTCCAAGAAATTGAAATAAGATGCTGTATTCCTAAATTTTTAACTATTATTTTCCAAGGTGGAAAAAATATCCAGGTTGCCTAGGTAACTATATACACTGCTCAAAAAAAATAAAGGGAACACAAAAATAAGACATCCTGGATCTGAATGAATGAAATATTCTCATTAAATACTTTGTTCATTACATAGTTGAATGTGGTGACAACAAAATCACACAAAAATTATCAATGGAAATCAAATTTAACAACCCATGGAGGTCTGGATTTGGAGTTACACTCAAAATTAAAGTGGAAAAAAACACTACAGGCTGGTCCAACTTTGATGTAATGTCCTTAAAACAAGTCAGAATGAGGCTCAGTAGTGTGTGTGACCTCCACGTGCCTGTATGACCTCCCTACAATGTCTGGGTATGCTCCTGGTGAGGTGGCAGATGGTCTCCTGAGGGGTCTCCTCCCACACCTGGACTAAAGCATCCCCCAAGTCCTGGACAGTCTGTGATGCAATGTGCCGTTGGTGGATGGAGTGAGACATGATGTCCCAGATGTGCTCAATTGGATTCAGGTCTGGGGAACGGGCGGTCGGTCCATAGCATCAATGCCTTCGGCTTGCAGGAACTGCTGACACACTCCAGCCACATGAGGTCTAGCATTGTTGTGCATTAGGAGGAACCCAGGGCCAACCACACTAGCATATGGTCTCACAAGGGGTCTGAGGATCTCATCTCGGTACCTAATGGCAGTCAGGCTACCTCTGGCGAGCACATGGAGAGCTGTGCGGCCCCCTAAAGAAATGCCACCCTACACCATTACTGACCCACTGCCAAACCGGTCATGCTGGAGGATGTTACAGGCAGCAGAACATTCTCCACGGCATCTCCAGACCCTGTCACATCTGTCACATGTGCTCAGTGTGAACCTGCTTTCATCTGTGAAGAGCACAGGGCACCATTGGCGAATTTGCCAATCTTGGTGTTCTCTGGCAAATGCCAAATGTCCTGCAAGGTGTTGGGCTGTAAGCACAACCCCCACCTGTGGATGTCAGGCCCTCATACCACCCTCATGAAGTCTGTTTCTGACCGTTTGAGCAGCCACATGTACATTTGTGGCCCACTGGAGGTCATTTTGCATGGCTCTGGCAGTGCTCCTCCTGTCCCTCCTTGTACAAAGGCGTAGGTAGCGGTCCTGATGCTGGGTTGTTGCCCTCCTACAGCCTCCTCCACATCTCCTGATGTACTAGCCTGTCTCCTGGTAGCGCCTCCATGCTCTGGACACTACGCTGACAGACACAGCAAACCTTCTTGCCACAGCTTGCATTGATGTGCCATCCTGGATGAGCTGCACTACCTGAGCCACTTGTGTGGGTTGTAGACTCCGTCTCATGCTACCACTAGAGTGACAGCACCGCCAGCATTCAAAAGTGACCAAACCATCAGCCAGAAAGCAAAGGAACTGAGAAGTGGTCTGTGGTCACCACCTGCAGAACCACTCCTTTATTGGGGATGTCTTGCTTACTGCCTATGCTTTCCACCTGTTGTCTATTCCATATGCACAACAGCATGTGAAATTGATTGTCAATCAGTGTTGCTACCTAAGTGGACCATTTGATTTCACAGAAGTGTGATTGACTTGGAGTTACATTGTGTTGTTTAAGTGTTCCCTTTATTTTTTTGAGCAGTGTATATTTGAGGACTGCAGTTTTTTTAAAAAAAAATGCATCCTAAAATTCAAAATGAGTTTGGAATGCTGTATTGATACGTCTTAGCATCAAAACATTTTTATTAACCAGTATACATCCTTAACTCATTAGTGTGTCTGAAAGGAAAAGGTAGTATTTTTTCTTTTCTTGCAGTAAAGTAAAATTGCCCAGCATGAGTAAATGCATATAAAGGTATTAAAAATAACTGCATTCTTTCTTGTCCTAGCTTTGTGAGTATGAATAAACAGCAAGAGAGTGTATTTAGTCATTCATGAAAGGTTTTCAGTCATTTCATGATTCAATTAAAGCTGTTCAACAGAAACAGTAATCAAGCCTCAGCAAGTTGCTTAAATAGTGTATTTATTCTTCTGGTATGCCATATATAAAATTCCTTAATGCTGTGAATTTTTTTATGGTGTCTGACAGTAAATAAATATTTTAGAAGTTAAAATGTCATATATGCACATACTTGAGACTCAGCCAAAAAGGCAGTAGATTCCTACATTTTGAATTACATTTTAGAATTGGTCCACTGGGAAGAAAGTATAAAATGAAAGTGTCTATGGAGGAGATATCATCAGGGGTGAGATTTGACTAGTTCAGACGGGTTCTATAGAACCGGTGGTTATGATTCTGCACAGTTCGGAGAACCGGCAAATTGTGCCCTTGGCTGGCCCTGGCTCTCTCCACCAGCCCCTCTCCTCCCTGCCTAGTCAGTCCTTATCACACATGTGTGACATTGCATGCATGCCTGACATCACTGACTGTGTTCTCCCCTACCCAGTCACTCCTCAAGGTATTTCTTTTTTCCCCTCCCGATGATCAGCTGTGCCAGGATCCCCCTTGCTGTCTTACTGCTTCACCCAGGAGGCTTCCCTAAGGCCCAGGAGGCAAAAAGGAGTGTGAGGTGGGGGGGTGCTGTGCCCCCCCCCGGCTCCATATTTTGCCTTCATGGGCCACAGGGAAGCCTTCTGGGACCAAAAATGCCCCCCTCCAGGAGGCTTCCCTGAGGCCCAGGAGGCAAAAAGGAGTGTGGAGTGGGGGAATCTGTGCCCCCCCGCTCCATATTTTGCCTTCATGGGCCACAGGAAGCCTTCTGGGAGCAAAAACACCCCCCCAGGAGGCTTTCCTGAGGCCCAAGAGGCAAAAAAAGGGGGGGTACTGCAAAAAAAGAAGAAGAAGAAGCCACACCCACCCAGTCACGTGGCCATGCCCACTTAGCCACACCCACAGAATTGATTGTTAAAAAATTTGAATCCCACCCCTGGACATCATGTTTAGTTGCATAGAGAGAAGATTGTTCTAGAATCTAGATCCAAATAAAGCAGAGATTGTATTTATTAAATTACGCTCCATAGAATGGAATGGTGAATCTTCTACTGATCATGATGGAACAATTACTAAATCAGAAATTTGAGAATTGAGTCTTATTTTTATTGGAATAACTTTTTTTTTTCCTGCTGCTCAAGAACAAAATCCTATCTGCTTAGTGTGCTTTTGCTCCTCTCACTACAGAAAGGAGGGAGAAAATAATTATACCATTATTCCACTTGATTGTCTGAAAATTAGCATGGTTCCACTATCAGCTACTCATAATTAATACTGGAAACAATGCAGTTGTTTACATATTTTTTAAAATTGTAATAGATTTGGTTTTTTGAATGCCATTTGTCCCTGGTATTCCTAACTAACGCTGCAATATTAACTGAGCCAAGATAATGGCTGTATAATGTATAGCTGTATACATTGCTGTTTTTCAATCTTAAAATGTAATAAGGAAAAAAAATCCTCCAAGGTGATTAAAATATGAGGTTTGATTTAATTTTGAGTCTTTAAAAGAAGCTATATTAACTCTCAGAGGAAATTGGGATGAAATCCATGCTTCCTGACTGATTGAAAGTGGCTGCAAAAACATTCATTTATGCTGTTGAATCAGGAAAAAAAGCCCTGTCTGGAATATAGGGGGGTGGGTCTCAAGATCTTTCTTTAATCCAGAGAGAATTATCTGCAATCTGTATTGCATCCAGCTGCCTTTCTGCTACACTCTCTGTCCCCTACAAAGCATGGGGTGTCCATTTGCCTGCAACACCAGAAGCATTCCAGCTTCAAAATATACTGTTTAAATACAGTATTCATACTAAGCCCAATAGTGTCATGACATACCTGTCTAGACTTTTATCCATTTTAATGTATATTTTTCTTTAAACAACAAAGAGGCACATTTCCTGACTTCACTCATTTTCCCCAAGTTGGGAAGACAGAGTTGTTCTTGTCTACATATACAGAGAATCAGATATCCTAGCCCCTTTCTTTACTGTAATTTTTAAAGTTCTTTAAAAACTAAAGGCAGGACTCCATGCAAATTTGTTAACCTAGGTGGGGGGGGAACTGAGTTCTATTATTGTTCTGTACAGTCAATTTACATACTCGTAGCCCCGTCGCAATTAGCTAAAGCGCGCGGCGACCGGATTGGTCGAGTGAGCCGCACTGATTGGCCGTTGCGAATCCCCGCGATTGGTGGAAACTAATCGCGGGAGATTCAAGCGGTGCCATTGGTCGCGTCGCCGCGGCTCGGAAATAAAAGCCGCAGTCTTTCCTTCAAGCTTAAGCTGTATCCGGAGCCAATAAAGAGCTGAAACCAAGTCACTGACTCCGAGCTTCCTTCCCGCGACGGACACGACACTGGCGGCGAAGGTGGGATCCAGAGAATAACCACCGAGCACGTGTCCCGAGGAAGACAAAGACCGACGAGATGGCCAGCATGACCCCACCAGCACCCTTCAACCCAGCCACCGAGGACTGGGAATCGTACACGGATAGATTCCTGATGTTCCTCGAAAGTAGCAATTTGAAGGATGCGAACGGGCAGAAGAAAAGGGCCGTTTCCTCACACACACTGCGGGCCCGCAGTGTTTAAGATGGCCAAAGCCCTCGCGAAGCCCGAGGATGTGAAGGCAATGGACTGGGCCGATCTCGAGCCACTCCTTCGGGAACCACTACGCCCCGCTGTGCCCATCCTCATCCGGCGGGATGAGTTCTATCGGCGGAACCAGCGGCAGGACGAGAGCATCAGCGACTTCATAGCCGCCTTGCGGGACCTAGGGGATGTGCGAGTTCAGGGACCTGGACGATGTCCTCCGAGACCGTGTGGTCCTAGGCCTCAGGGATCAGGCACTAAAAAGTCGACTGATGGCAAAAGGCAACATCGACCTCGGGACGCCTGGCCGAAGCTTCCGCGGCCGAAGCCACCCGGAAGTCAGCAGCCAGACTTCGGAGGGCAGACAACGGGACCGCACTGAAACCCCGAGACAAGCCGACGAGAGACCACCACACACCACGGGGACCTGGACTCCGCCTCCGATACCACGGACGAGGAGGAAGGCGTCCACCGACTACAAACAGGATGGGACCGGCGAGATCAACGGGGTCGTAAGTCGGGAACCAGTGCGCCGGGTGCGGGGAAATCACCTTCGATCAGAATGCCGGTTCATCGACGCGATCTGCCGGCATTGCAACAAGAAGGGCCACATCGCCCGAGTCTGCCGACTCAGAAAGACACACAGCCCCGCCGGCGAGAACCAAGCAACCGGGGACGAGACGACACCCCCGAGGACCAGAGATCGCCAAGCCGACAATCGCTGGAACCGAGACAACCGAGGACGACGGAACGGGAAGGCCGCCAGAGAGAAGAAACCCACCAGACGGTCACCATCGGCCATGCCGAAACCACGGATGCCCGGAAGGTCTACGTGGAGGTGAGCATCGAGGGCGAGCCATGCCGGATGGAGGTAGACTCCGGATCCTACCTCTCCATGGTCGCCTGGAAAGAACTCAAGCGACTGGTGCCAAACATCCAGAAAAGAGGACTGGAGAACCAGAAGCTGATCATCAAGGACTATCAGGGGAACCGCATCCCCGTCATTGGGACCGGACAGTTCGAGGTGACTTTCAAAAACCGCACCGCGAAACTTCCCTGATTATCGTGGACCGGAACCGACCCAGCCTCTTAGGACTCCAATGGTTCGCGCCACTCGGGATCGAGGTCACGGGAATAAACCACACCACAGAGGCCGACTGGGAGCAGCAGCTGGCGAGGATTTCAAGAAGTATTCGACGGCACCTAGGCAAGTACAAAGGGCCCCTATCTCTTTCAGCCTAGACCCAAATGTCGCCCCATACGCCTAAAACCCAGACGGGTGCCTTTTGCACTCCGGAAGAAAATAGACGAGCAGATTGACAAGCTCGTCAAACAGGGGGTTTTGCAGCCAATCGACCACGCCCGGTGGGAGACCCCTATAGTCACCCCAGTCAAGCCAGATGGGTCAGTAAGGATCTGCGGGGACTATAAGGCCACCCTCAATTGCGCCCTGCAACAAAGCGCCTACCCCGTCCCAGTAGTGCAACACCTATTACACTCGCTGGGGGGCAAGGTCTTGCGAAGCTCGACCTGGCGCAAGCCTATCAGCAACTGCCGGTCGATGAAGAAACCGCCGAGGCGCAAACAATAGTCACCCACCGGGAGCGTTTCGTTGTAACCGACTCCAGTTTGGAGTCAGCGTAGCCCCAGGAATTTTCCAGAGCCTCATGGAGAGACTGCTGCGAGGAATCAAGGGGTGGTCCCTATTTTGACGATGTATTAGTGTCGGCAGCCAACCAGGAGGAATTAGAGGGTCGCCTAAGGGAGGTACTAGAAAAATTCAAAGGGGCCGGGCTAAAGGTGAGAAAGAGAAATGCCAGCTATGCACAGAGCAAGTCGAGTTCCTGGGGTACCTCCTAGACCGACATGGCATCCACCCAACCGGAAGCAAAATCAAAGCCATAAAGGAAGCCCCCACACCCAAGAACAAAACAGAGCTGCAGGCATTTCTGGGACTGCTAAATTTTTACAATGTGTTCTTGCCCCAAAAGGCGACGCGGGCGGAGCCCTTGCATAGGCTCCTGGACAGGACGGCCAAATGGACCTGGGGGAAACGGGAGGACACCGCATTCAAGAACACCAAAGACCTGCTCACCTCGGATGCCGTCCTCATTCAGTATAATGAGACCCTACCCATCGCCGTCACATGCGACGCCTCACCATTTGGCGTCGGCGCCGTCCTCAGCCATACACTTCGGACGGAAAAGAAGCACCCATCGCTTTCTTTTGAGAACACTCAGCAAACCGAAAGAAACTACAGCCAATTAGACAAGGAGGCACTGGCCATCGTCGCAGCAGTAAACAAGTTCCACGAGTACCTCTACGGCCGCCGATTCACCCTCATCACGGACCACAAGCCACTGCTGGGCATCCTGGCGGGGAACAAGGCCACCCCAACATCCTATCCCCCAGGATGACAAGGTGGTCCGAGTTCCTCGCCGCCTACGACTACCGGCTCACACACAGACCCGGTAAGACGATCTCCCATGCAGACGCGCTGAGCCGCTCACCGCTTCCCGACCTAGCGACGACCCAGCTCCCACGGCGACCACCCTCAGCATAGAGACATTGCCCGATCTACCCATAACCGGCGTCAGACATTGCCCGAGAGACTAATAAAGACAAGCGTCTGGCGCGGGTATTACATTGGGTAGAAAAGGGATGGCCAGAGAAAGACAACGATGAAGCATTCAGGACATTCCGAAACCGCAAACAGAACTGTCACTACAGAAAGGTTGTTTGCTATGGGGGACAGGGTGGTCATACCGGAAAAATTGCAAGGAAAGTATTAAAATTATTACACGAAGGGCACCCGGGATTGTGAGGACTAAAGCTTTGGCCAGAAGCTATGCTTGGTGGCCAGGTATGGACAAGGAGATCGAGGCCTGGGTAGCCAAGTGCTCGCTGCCAAGAAACCAGACCAAATCCCCGCAGCACCAATATTAGAATGGGAAACGCCCAGGGGGCCATGGTCGAGACTCCATATAGATTTTGCCGGGCCCACAAAAGGGAACACATTCCTCATCACGGTGGATGCTTACTCCAACTGGCTGGAGGTAAGCAACATGAAGACCACCACAACAGATGCGGTAACCAAGGTCTTAAACAAGCTTTTCGCAACCCACGGCCTCCCGGATGTCATCGTGTCAGACAACGGACCCCAGTTCACCTCGCTGGAATTCGAAAAATTCCTAGCGGAGCGAGGCATATGACACGCACTGACAGCGACGGCGCATCCGGCGCCAATGGTAGGGCAGAACGGATGGTTCAATTTACAAAGAGAACCCTCCAAAAAATCGAACACGGGACATACAAGAAAAATAAATAAAATGCTCCTAATACAACATATAACCCCAAACACAAGACAAACAAAAGCCCGGCAGAATTACTGATGGGGAGAAAACTAAGGTCACCACTCGACAGACTACACCCCACATACAACCCGGAAAAACCCCGGACTCATCAAGCAAGCACCGGGTTTTTGCACCAGGCGACGCAGTCTATGCAAAAAACCTTACCGGAGACCCACTATGGGTACCGGCAACTATAACCCAACTGACAGGACCCCACTCCTACCGGCTACAGACAATCGATGGACAAACATGGAAACGCCACATTGATCAATTAAGATCAAGAACAAAAAACACAACCGACACGCAACCAAACACAGACAACCCCGTTAACACAAACCAAGAGGGGAGGGAAGATACAGGGGATCAAATAGAAAATAACCAGCAATACTCACCAGTCAACAGCCAGCCCGAAGTCTCACCAGGAAGAAACAGCCAGGCCAGCTCAACCAGCCCGGAAAGACCAGGCAGGAGCGGCGAAAGTCGCAGTTCGACCAACCCGGGTAGACCGGGAGGAGCTGCAACAAGAGGCCCAGCGACACCTTCCAGGGGTTCCATCGACAAGGCCAAGAGAAACAGAGGTCCCGACCGAACCGGCCGGGAACCAAACAACAACTAATCTGCGCAAGTCAAGTAGGCAAGTACGAAGCCCCGCCTACCTACGGGACTACGTTACGTAGGACCGAACCAAGAGGGGAGGGGTGTTCTGTACAGTCAATTTACATACTCGTAGCCCAGCGTCGCGATTGGCTAAAGCGCGGCGACCGGATTGGTCGAGCGAGCCGCACTGATTGGCCGTTCGCGAATCCCCGCGATTGGTGGAAACTAATCGCGGGAGATTCAAGCGGTGCCATTACCCGCGCCGCGCGGCTCGGAAATAAAAGCCGCAGTCTTTCCCTTCAAGCTTAAGCTGTATCCGGAGCCAATAAAGAGCTGAAACCAAGTCACTGACTCCGAGCTTCCTTCCCGCGACGGACACGACAATTATCATTTTGCATAATCTCAGATTAAAGTGTAGATATTTCCAAAAAGCAGGAACAGTATGGATAATTAAATCATGGAGCTATTTCTTTCATGACTCTTTTTATTTTAGTAGGAATAGGTAAATATAATCTAGTCAGGAAGCTGCACTAGATTTAATTTAATTTCTGCATAGTGCTAAGTCAAATGTCAAAGTCTGAATTTTCTTTACTTCCTATGCAAGCTAGTAAATTATAAGTAATTTCAGCCTTTACAAATTTCTTATACTGGACATGAGAATATTGCTTTTATTTATAATCTTACAATCTGTAATAATTTAAAATCTGCTCAAAATACTTTACAAGTGGTCTTTTGTTATTTAAATCTAACAATAACTTTGTTACTTTTAATGATTTTGTTTTTGTTTAAGTTACCAGTGTTGTACTACTAAGAAAGGGGCACAATGGTTCTACATGTGCCTCAATAGCCAACAAGCCACCTCTTCTCAGGCATCTTCCTGATGAATTGCTCATTCTTTCTGAACAGTGTTGTCTCAGTGTCTTCAGTCATTTGCTGTACCTATAGATGCACCTTGTATGTTCTTGACATTGACATTGTTTTATTTTCTTCATGTTCAGTTCTCAGAGGCTGTCTGACCAATTCCTGCAATTTTCTTGGCTAGGTTCTTCAGAAGTTTCTAGACCAATGCCTTAATCACTACACCAAGCTAGCTAAGGACATATTAATCTTCCTTTGCTTTCCAAACAAAGAATTAGCATTTTCTATTATGTTTTTGCTGTCATCGAACAGTCATCTGGATTTTTGTAATCCATATCTGGTATGGAATATCTTGCAATATGGGAAATGATTTCTCTTGCTGGTGTTCACATTACCTAAAGTACTTTCTCCTTTTGCCCTTCCTAAGTGCCTTATCTCTGGTCAATGGAGACCCTAACTGATTTGGCTGGGAAGTAAGAAGCACAGATGGAATTGCCAGCTACAAAATTTTGGCTTCAAGCAATAGACAGGAAAAGGGAGTGGACATGACCACAACTTTGGAAACACTTCACTTGCATTCAGCACAGGCATATTAATTTTTCCTAGGGTACTGCTTACAGCAGCACTGAGGGAAGTATGTCCCTTTGTCTCATAGAATGAAAACAGTGCAATTAGTGGTAACCATGTATTGGCTTATGACATTTTAAAAAATAGAATCTCACCTCATCTCCATCTGTACATTTGCCCCACTCACACCACCCTTCTCTCCAAGTTCTGAATTAATGCTATCTTGCCAAAGAATCACACTATTCAATAATGGGCTTAATAAAGGCACATAGATTTTCATTTATTTGTTGCAGGGAATACACTTTATTGATTAGGAATGTTCTTCGCTCTAATTTGATCTGGGCAATAACTGTACTTGTACTGGTTATCTTGAGAAGCTGTTGATATGACCTTTCCACTCTGGTCACTGTTCATTGCTCTTCATGACCGTGTTCAGAATATAAACATCCCAGGAAAGGAGTATCCTCACTCAAAACATTAACCCCATAGTACTTTGTTAGGCAATTCTCAAGCATAACTTTGATTCCAGTTCTTTATGGTCTGAAATACCAGTTCATTTCGTATCTGTACCAGAGGTGGGTATTCAGCAGGTTCTCACCAGTTCTGAAGAACCGGTAGTAGAAATTTTGAGTAGTTCAGAGAACTGGCAAATACCACCTCTGACTGGCCCCTCCACCATCTATTCTCTGCCTCTTGAGTCCCAGCTAGTTGGCTGAGTCTTCTTTTGTTGCCCTGCACAGGAGAACGGAGCTGGAAAGCAGGTTAGGGAATGGGGATTTTGCAGTAAACTTTCCCCAGGAGTTTGGAGGGAATGGAGATTTTATAGTATTCTTCCCGTGCCACACCCACCAAGCACACCCACAGAACCAGTAGTAAAAAACTTTTAATCCCACCACTGATCTATACAGGCAGGTGGTATATCAAAGGTTAAATCAAATGACAACTAATCAGAGAGGAACAGTGAATTACCAGACATTTCCCCCCAAACACGCACACTGTGAAATGTTTCACATTAGCAGGTTTGCTGGTTGAAAGGAGAAATATTGGAGCTTTGTTTCCTTTCTTTTTTTATCCAAGCAAATTTAACTATAGTTATGTGAGTTTCCCCTTCTACCTCAAGAAGAAATGTGAAAGAATGCTATTCCTATTCCCCACCAATCACAGTGAGCTTGCTAACAACAATGAGAAAAGTATAGAGGGAATAAATGGAAGGAGGGAGATAATATAAAAGATTTGCCAATGGAACCATAATGTCTCAAAGACCCATCTATGAAATAGAAAGTGATTTGTGTTTTTTTTTCCCTATTGAGTGGGGAAGAAGGATCCATTAATTGGCAGCTGTGGTAATCACAATAAAAATATAATACCTCACTAGCATAATTCACAATGCTCAAGAAAGGACTGAAATCCAGACTATAATTTAAGTTACATTATTTTTTTAAGCAAGCAGTTTAAGACTACCAGAAGTGCCCTTAGTATAAATGAGCCATGTCAGTGTGTATATTTCTATGGAGAAAAAGTACATGTTCACTATTAACACCTTGATGTTTTGGTATACTGCCATTTGGTAGAGCAGAAATTTAGGCCAGTGAGCAGAAGGAAGTAATTTCAGAATCTATTTCATCCCACTCTTTTTTTCCCCCAGCAGATTTCTCACTAGGAAGTACACTTTTGGTTAAAATTCAGTTTCAGACTTCAAATTATAGTCAATAATGCCTTTAAAAAACAACAACAGACTTTCTCAGCTAATGTCAGCCTGAACTTGCATTATAATTGGATCAATAAAATCTATGTGGATAAGAAAGCGTTACCATTTTTCAACCAAAGAACTACAAGTATCCTTGACCAGGAGAGAAAGTATTGGAGGAAGTATCTCCATCATCAGTATCCATCAACTGGAGGCTGTGGTAATGCATATATGCAAATAGAGGAAGGAAAGAAGGATTACTGCCTTTGTGTATTTTTTTTTCTATTCATAGTTTACTTGGTTGAAATCTAGTGTAGAATTTGAAAAAAAAAAGCATAAATAACTTATGTTATTTAACTTCCTAATTTCAGTTGCTTTCTGCCTGCTGTCTGTCAAAAGGAGAAAATAAATAGAATGTGGAAGATAATAGGAAAAAAATGCTGAATAAAAATATAACTTTAGTGAGTGTATAGGTTAGACACAAATTGCTGAAGACTTTTTAAATACAGATAAACGAAGTTGGGATTTTTGATAGAAAAAGAAATTTTGCTAGAAATATTCAAACATTTTTGTTGTCTTGATACATTAATGGCCTGGTAGGAAAAAAACAACATGTTTGGGTATTTTATGAAAATGCCTGCCTTTGAAGATATTCTTAATATGGATTTTCGGTGAAACCTAGGCTGTATTACAGAGCGTAATTTTATTGTAGAAATTTCTTATGAAATTGCTTAGGAATCATTTCAGTAGTTGCAGTAGCCATTCTTCCTAAAAGCCCATATTTCTTGAAGTCTAAATATTAAAAGTTGACATGCTAACTATGCAGAGAGAATCAAAATATGGTGATTGGAGGATAACCGTTCACAAGTTTGTGCACTTCTCTGGGTACTGAAATGCAGCACTTATCTCAAAATAATGATCAAATAGGGTTTATAAATCTTCATTTTTAGATGTACAAATTATGCCTATTCAAATGAGAATTTTTGAGCATTTATCTTTTAATTCACAGATGAATAAAAAAGTTAGCATAATGCGTATATGAATGGAAATCACATCCATTCTTAGATTTAAATTAAAAGCTATGTTTTAGGTTTCCAAGATAAGGTAATACCCACAATAGCTGTATTGCTTTTTAAATTTTATTAGGATAACTTTCCCAAATGTGGATTATAAACCCTGCATTTTTATAAAACAAGAGATGGCTGATTGTTAGAAAGAGCTTTTTTCCTTCCTGAACAGACTTACCAATTTTATTCAAAATGCTGAATAAAAAATATATGAAACATCTTCCTTCCTTCCTTCCTTCTTTCCTTCCTAACAATCATTCCCAAAACACACAAAGGTTCTGTTCAAAGTTGTGATCATCTGACCTGATACTCACTTTCCATAAAAAAAATTGCAGAGTAGGAAAGGTTTTATAAGCACCAAGGTGAAAGGGAAGTAAGTTAGGATTAAAGATAGTTGTGACTAATATACTCACTGAGGTTATGTTAGAAGACAGAGCAATTCTCAACTTGCTAGTGCTTTGCAAGCTGTAGCAAATTAACAGTAGTTGATTCAAGGCAAGGTAATGCCTTTCTTTCCGTCTCTCTCCCCAAATTTAATGAAAGGGTCAACCAATCAGAATAGAGCCAGAAGGGACCTTGGAGGTCTTCTAGTCCAACCCCCTGCTCAAGCAGGAAACCATCTATCATTTCAGATAGATGGCTGTCCAGTCTTTTCTTAAAAACCTCCACTGAAGCACAAACAACTTCTGAAAGCAAGCTGTTCCACTGCTTAATTGTCCTCACTGTTAGAAAGTTTCTTCTTAATTGCAGGTCTCTCTTTGATTAGTTTCTATCGATTGTTTCTTGTCTTGCCTTCTGGTGCTTTGGAAAATAAGTTGACTCCCTTTTTCTTTGTGGCAGCCCTTCAAATATTGGAATATTACTACCATGTCATCCATTGTCCTTCTTTTCTCTAGAATGGCCATACCCAATTCTTGCAGCCATTCTTCATATGATTTTGTCTCCGGGCCCTTAATTATTTTAGCTGCTCCTCTTTGTACTTTTACCAAAGTTTTTCCAAAGTCTCTCTTTTATGTAATGTGACTAAAACTGGATACAGTATTCCATATGTAGTCTTACTGACAATCTATAAAGTGGTACTAATACTTCATGTGATTTTGATTCTATACCTACGAAAATGACTGTCTTCAAAATAAACCCAGATTTCAAGGATTAAGCAAAAATAAGGATGTTTATTTATCTCAATAAAACATGGGTTTTAGTGAGATATATATTGCATGATTGTTATATTATTTTGTCTCACAGACTGATTAAAACATAACAAAAAGTTATATTTTTATAACCCAACTCTAAATCATTAATATTTATCATGGAGATGAGGGTAATGAGATTGTACATTTCACCATAGAATCACACAGATTAAGAATCTTAAATCCAATATGAAGGTCCTTGTAACTGATATATAAAAGAGAATGCCTTACTGATTTCATGATAGGACACAATACTTCTTCTTTAGCATCTCTTATTTCCAAGATTTGAAATTCTGGAAGCCAAACTGAAAATCAGGCTACATTTCAGAAAATTCTCACAATTTGTAGGCTTTTTGTCAAAATTATAGATGACAAGGATGCACAGAATAAATTGATTGTGTATTGAGCTACTCTTTTCCTAATTTTGAGGTGCATACAAATGTGGAAATGTAACTACATAAGCATTTCTTTACAAGCAATTGATAGCATCACCCAGCCATTATTGTGGTAATATATCACTAATGAAGATACATTTTTATTGCAATAGCAAAGGCTAACTGACATTATGAATCACTGGCATGCAAATGTTCAATAACCTCAACTGATTTGACTGGCAAAATTGAGCATTTTTGGCCACAAATTGAGAGTCATAATCTCTGTTAAAGTTCCTTAAACAAGTTAAAACTCCTTACTTATTTTGTATCAGATTATACTTTGAGTTCTTTTCAAGTACATATAATTCTGCAATTACTATTTCGTATAAACTCAGCAATAACACTTCTATGAAAGGTAAATCTTTTTTAGGTGAACACCAATGTGATTTTACATCTTCTCCTGATGGTTTGCAATCAAAACCCACAGGAATGAAAACAGCAACACAGACTGCAATTTTAGACTGGGGGAAAGTGATATTTGAATATTTAAATTGTTATCAATTGTAGCCATCATAGCCCATAGCAAAGTTTATTGGGAATTTTATTCAGTGCAGCTGGTGGACACCAGGTCAATTACTTTGTTCTATGACTTGAATATATGATGCTTCACCTACATCAATTTTTCATATATATTTTTTCTTTACTAAACAGCAATTGTGGATGGCGGAAGATTTGGCTTGGACTAGGGCGTGGAAAATAGTTCATCCTTTGCCTTTGCTGTGTTCAGCAAGTGGATCAACTCATCCTCTATGATTTGCATTTACTCTGGAAAGAAAGCTATGATTCATGCCAAAAGTCCAAGGAAAGTCAAAAAGTTGAATTTCCTTTCAAAATCCATATTAACTTACAAAGAAATCTTGAAGACCAGCATTATTTTTATGACATTTCTAATTTAATCTTTCATTAACCTTGAGCCATTCACAGTATTCCATTCTTCTTGCAAGCATGCTGAAATTCAAAATAAATTCACATTTGTTTGGGCAGATGCTGGAGCTTAAAAGTGTTGGACACTTTTGCACAACTTTATTGTAGTATTACTACCAATATACATATGTAAATATAGTCTCAGTCTAACTAGGTGAGCTTAATTTTATCATTCTAAAATTGGTTCTTGCTATTTCATCTTTTGACTTGTCAAGGGATCCCATTACATGAAGTCTGATAAATAAACAAGAGGAAGAATTATGCTGGCTTTGGAGCAATCCTGCATGACATGAAATGTGTGTGTGTGTGTGTGTGTGTGTTTGCATGTGTGTGTGCATATATAATTTCATGTCATGCAGTATGTCATGTCAACATGTCATGCAATTATTTATTTTACAAGGCATATTACTCACACTATTTTGTCCTATGAAATATACGATGGATCTATCTGTCTGTCTGTCTGTCTATCTATCTATCTATCTATCTATCTATCTATCTATCTATCTATCTGTCTATCTATCTTTCATCAATATAGGTAAAGATGTGTGTGTTTGTGCGTGTGCATGTGTATTTGGAAATGAAAAAAATGACAATGGTTAAAAAAACTATTTTTAAAAATTACATAAAAATCGACTCTGTTGGAAGTGAAATCATAAACTGTCTGTCTTCAGGTAGGAATCAGGTTACCAATCAGCCACTTTCTGCTTATTTGACATTTGTTTAGAAAAAAATGTGTTATCTTGTATAACCAATATTATCAAAGCTATTTACTTAATATTTTATCATGCAAGATAGATTTGCATAATTCAGTTTATATAAATTAAACAATTCTGAAGCCCTAACACTTCAAATTCAATAGAAATACATTATGTGTCACCATAATGGGGAAGTTGTTATATCTCTTTACTTCATTTATTATCCAATTGTTTGCTGTTGCTAGTCCCGGTCATTAATTTGGTCATTCTTTTCCTTGACATTAAACCTATATTGCATAATTGTTTGGCCAGAAGATTTCTTCAAATTTAGGATTATGACTTACAAGTAGGACCAATGACAATCTTAATCCTGAGGTTTTTTTTTAAAAAAAAACACTAGTAAAATCCACATTTAGACAATGCTGCCAAATCCGTTAGATATTTTGTACATAATCTACTAAACTTCACAATCATTTTGTTCCTAATCTGCTAGTTTCTTCATGCATAAACTATTTATTCATCACAACGATTGACTGGTTAGGATTTGTCTAAATGGCATCTGGTTGAGAGACACACAACTAGTATCTACCTACCTGAATCAGAAAATATTAAAACAAACAAAAAGCCACCCTGTTTCCAAACACAAGCCGGCAAAAATAATGGCTGGCATGCTTTCCTGAGATAAAATATACTGTTGCACAGCAGCATACTAACCTGCTTGTTTTCTTGGACAAAAACAGACCATCCAACATTTTTGCTCCCTGTTGATTTTGACCAGACTGGCTAGCCTGTTTTTGTACATGAAAACAAGTCTCTCTTGACCTAATATCATATGTAGTCAAAATGTATAAAAGCAAAAAAGTACTGATGGAAAATAAAGGTTTGGATAGAAGAGATGGTTAACCAGAAAGTAGAATTCAGACCAGAAATGTTCTTACTGGGAATTGTTAATGAGAAATACAGTGAAGGAACAATATATTTAATGATACATATAATAACAGCTGCGAGATTGATGTATGCCCAAAACTGGAAAAATGAAGATACCACTACAGAAAGTGAAATAATAAGAAAAATATTAGCTGTGCAGAAATGGACAGACTAACTTTAGAAATCAAAGATAAGGGTGAGACAGAGTATTATGAAGTCTGGAGTAAAATGTATCAATGGCTAGAGTCAAGGAAAAAGAAAGAAAGGGTTGATGCTTTATAGGAATGAAAGCTAAGGTTTTGTAAACTAAAGAGAATGGAATATAATGGATAAATATGATATGATACGAATGCGTGAGTATAAAAAATGGTTGCAAATATGTATATAATTGTATATCAATGTAAAAAGAAATAATATGCAGCTAGCACTATACTAATAACATAAAGGAAAAGGAAATTAACTGTTATGTGTATCTCTATACTATAGCTTGTATGGCCAAAATGATGGCCAAGAAAGTTGCACTGTGTTCAATTGTTTTTAATGTTTATTCAATAAGATTTATTTTAAAAAAAGAAAACAAGTCTCTTGTAATTGTCTTACTTGCCAAAATGTTTTTGCCCACCAACCAATTTTGTACATTGATCAATTGCAGCTCTGGTGGCCTAGAGGTGGAGCTCTCACCTCACAATTGAGAGGCTATGAGTTCGATCCTAGGCAGATCTTCTGCTTGAGCAGAGGGTTGGACTAGATGACCTCCAAGGTCCCTTCCAACTCTGTTATTCTATGATTCTCTATGTTTTAACATAATGGAATAAAGGAGTTGGAAGGGACCTTGGAGCTCTTCTAGTCCAACCCCTGCTCAAGCAAGAGACCCTCTTATCACTAATGCACACCAGCAGATTAATCCTCTAGGATAGGTTTGCATCTTCCCAGCATGCAGTTTAATTTTTCCTCCATATTCCATGTCCACTGTCATTTCTCAACTATTTATAGTGCTCTGTCTCTTTGATGGAGAAAACAGGAGGAGCTTCACTGACTAAATAAGGCAAGGTGACAGAGACACAAGTGGCAGACAGAGACTTCAAACAGCGGGAGAAGAAAATAATAAAATTAAAAGATTTTTTCCCCTTTCTCAACCAGAAAACAATGCAGAATATATATGGGTTTAAATGTGACAGACTGAATAATTTTGGTATAAAATCTATTGGTCTTTCTTGTCAAAGTTTTGCCACTAAAATCAGTGAGATCTGTTAGATTTAGTCCTGATTGATTTCAAGTGGACAAATCTAAACGTAGTCAAGTTTGGCTCCAGCTCCTGACTTTAGAAAGCAAACAGCAGACTATTAAGCTGCTCAGGAGTGCTGAAGCACTTAGTGGAACTTCTGTCACAAGAGGCAATCCACATCCAAAGAGATATACCTTCTGTTCAAAAAAAAAAAAAAAAAGAGAAACAGGTAGTTTTAGTTATTGGTTTGGTAGCTTCCTAGAGATATTTGTCTGGCATGAGTATAGGTCACAAAGGTGTAGGAGCAGGTAACCTTTGATAGGAGGATAAGGGATGTGGGTCATCTCCTTGAGAATTTTGATGGCTTTATGACGTCATCCCTGTAGGCTAAAGTGTCAGTTACTATCAGTTATCAGTTATCAGAGTGAAGATTCCTTCCTAGAAGTCAGTTGCTCCTCAGTAAGGCTCTTGGACTCTGGGAGAGATTTCCTCTTTTTGTAGCCAACTTTTAGAGGGGTAAGTGAGGGCAAGAGTTTGGGTTAGGTTTAGGATGGGAATGACAGTGAGAGGATTACTACCAGGATGAAGGTGAAAGGGTGAAGATGAGGTTGAGAGACAGGGTGAGAAGGAGGGTTGCAAGTCAGGATGAGGGGAAGGAGAACAGGAAGGGAAATGGAAATAAGGAATGGGAGGAAGGAAAGAAAAGGTAAAAGGAGGAGGGGCAGGGCAGGAAGAGGAAAAGGATGATGGGGAAGGGGAGGATGAAGGGAACAAAAAGTTTTTAAAATAATGCTTTTCTGGAAAATATCATTTTAGGTTTTCCAGAAGCTGGTGTTCTTTAGAACCAGGCTTAAATTTACCTCCCCAATTTCAGAGGCTGTAGCATCTTCATACAGCCTGAATGAGAATATCAACTTTTTGTCCCCATTTTTTTCCTTCTAGTGATGTAATAGAATTGGTGTAATATCTTTGTTGTGACTATGGTATGAGTAGATTCATTTGCTGAAGTAACTTGCAACTACCAATCAAAAACTCTAATCCTAATCCATTTGGCAAGTGAAAAATTGTGGCACAGACAAAATAAGTGAATGCAGTTGAGAGGGAGCTTCCCAGAAGAAGACATGACAGTAAGGACATGGTTTGTGGGGCACAGCAAGTATGTTTTGTGAACTATGGTTTGGAGATCAGCCATTCTCATTCATTCTCACCTGCCAAATGGATTAGGATTAGGGTTTTTGATTGGTAGTTGCAAGTTACCTCAGTAAATGAATCTACCCATACCATAGTCACAACAAGGATGTTACACCAATTTGATTACATCACTAGGAGGGAAAAAGTGGGGACAAAAAGTTGATATTTTAGTGCTGGTGACAAGCAAAAAAGGAATAAAACCAGCTGTCTCTCAAGATATTATGCAGAAAATGGCAGCCATCACATTCAAATAGATCTCAAGTTATGAAGTTAATTGAGCCTGGAATTATAGTCATAAGGTGTTACAGTTGTAAATTGAGACACCTATGGGACTGGAAGTAAATTTCCACTTTTCTTCACAGTAGTCATTAAGAAAATACATGGTCATTATGTGAACACTGCAGTCATTAAGCAAACATATTCTGAATGAGTGTTTATGCTGGAAACCAGCAAAAAACATGAATTGTGGAAACATGATCATGGTTGTAAAAATGATCCAACAGACATGTAGTCATGTGATTGTGAGAAGGGCAATGTGATGGTTTATGATGGCTGGGGATGCTTTACAGGCTGTAAAGCATTTGTGGCTGCCATAACTTTGAACAATCATAAAACAACCAGTCATTAACCAAGGACTAAGGTATTTCTCATTTTGCACACATACAGTTGTGTACAGAACAGTGTCCAGGATTCTTTTCTTCATGAGAAAAACAGAGGGACATTTTGTACACATGTTGTTCTGCCCACCAGCAATCTTTGATGGAGATGATGGTATCGCAGAACTTTGTAACCATCCCTTCTGCTTGGGTTCAGTCAGTTTGTTCTCCTTTAACTTTAAAGTTGCAAAGTGGCATCAAAGAAATGCAGAACATTATTTTCTTGTTCATCTTTTAAAATGAACTATTTTAAAAGAACTGTTTAACTATTATTGATACTTTATAGTTTAAGATTATCCTGGTTAGGTCAAATTTGTCTGTTGAATCATTAACTACTCCACTCACACACCTTTCCTTACAATTCCCTTACTTGTTTCCTCTCTCTCATCTTACTATCATTAGCATAATCTTTCCTGAATGTCAAGGTCCTGTTTGAAGCATTTTTTTTCTGCCCTTTTTCTTTGGAGATTCTCCTTCTTTATGAATTCCAGTGCACTTTCCTTTAGGTAATCCTTAAAGCAGATGTGTACAAAAGAGACCACATTTGCATAAACTCAGCGAGATACCTTTGGATATTGAAGTATTGAATATGAATCCTTTTATTACAGTCACTGACCAGAATTGCAGACAAAAACACATTACAAATATAGATCAAGTGAAAACAAAAGATAAAATATAATTGAAATATTGAAGACTAGAATGTTCCTTGACCTGGATTAGTGGTCTCCCCCCCCCCTAAACTTGGCAACTTTAAGATAGATGGACTTCAATTCCCATTTGGCTGAGTAATTATGGGAGTTGAAGTCCATATATCTTAAAGTTGCCAAATTTGAAAAATACTGGCCTAGACCATTGTCTCTAATTGGAATAATGGAATTTCCATTCTTGTTTTGGTAATTTACTTAAAGGAATATTGGTTTCTTTTCTGCAAAACAAAACAAACTTGAAAACAGCCAAAATAAATTAATAAAAGAATGTCATACCAATATCCTGCAAAATCCTGGGGTATCTTTAACTAAAACAGTGTGTGGCCAAAGGGAACAGCTGATTTTATTTCTGCTGCATTATAAATGCAATGGTGATCGTATGGAGCTATTACAGTGTTGTTTGGCTTCCAAAAGTTGCTTATTAGGCCTACTCTTATTACTCATGACACAGGCTGAGCTGCCCTACAAATGATTTATCCCTGCTTGATTGCCTGCTGTGCTGCTGAATTATTTCCATTCATTTGGTCCACCAGAGTTTGTTACATCTCACAAGGAATGCAAGTATTTTTACAAAAAATAAGTTATATCAGAAAAACTAAAACAAAACCACCCTCTGTGCTCCATTGAAAACATCATCAAACCCAGCAACTGGGGCCAACAGGCTGTAAAAGCCCCAGAGAAAATGACAGCACCGTGCTCTACTCACCCTCAAAATCTGGTCAAAATAGGACAGTTTTTAATGTTTTCTAAAAAAGATAAGATTGCTCCTATAAGACATAGATTAAGTTGGTATAATTCAATGTATGAATAATAATTTCTAAAGCCCTGCATAGGTTGGATATCTTACTAGTCCATATAGAAACTATGCTCTAGAATGGTGCTCTAGAACCCTTGTCCCCAAAAAGAATGACAGAAAAAGACTTGCAACTGGCTAGTCTCTGCTATAGCTCCCTTCTGTGAGTTCATTTCTCTCAGCCCATAAGATCAGTATCAAATTGTTTAGAGGGTTAGTAAAAACTTGATTATTTAAGTAGGTATTGGAGATTATTATAGAGAATGTAGGGGTCTAGGATGTATGTCATTACACTGTTTTTTATTATTATTATTAAATATTAATCTCTACCAACATAGTAAAGCAATAATTTGGCTCAGTTCTTGGGCAATATGCTTTAAGTGCAAACAAGGATTATTTTATTTCAAGTAGTGCAATGTAGAACCTCTCTTCTAAGTATGTTGGTTTCAAGAGGACCTCAGAGAGATGAAGTGTGAATGGAGAAAAGTCATCTAGAGCAGAGGTCTCCAACCTTGGCAACTTTAAGACTTGTGGACTTCAACTCCCAGAATTCTCCAGCCAGCTCTGGCTGGAGAATTCTGGGAGTTGAAGTCCACAAGTCTTAAAGTTGCCAAGGTTGGAGACCTCTGATCTAGAGTATTGCTGAGGAACACATCTGACTAAAGATAATCTAGCATCCCTGTTAATGCTTATGTCATTGCTGTAAGGGTAATAAAATGCTTTTCTGCCTTGTTGGATTCTAGAGATGCCAGTTGGAATCTTATTTTAGTTGATTCAATTTCTTTTGGGAAATTGGGGGCAGAGATCCATTTATTAGAAACATGCTAGATATTTTGTGACTAAAGTTGCTTGGATTCACTTCAAATTGGACTCTGTATTGGTGCAGGTCCCATGGGGCTGACCAAAACACAGTTTGTGTTACCTGGGATAAGTTTAATCCTGTTAGTCTCAAGGAAATGGAAGAGTTCTCAGGATTGTTAGTTCAGCCACCCCCATGTTAGATACATGTCCCTCCTACTGTAGCTACCAAGACTGCACTGTAGAGGTAGATCTGAATGTAGAGGTGGATCCACTGTAGAGGTGGATCTGATCACTTAAGAACTGGATCATCTGCCCCCATGCCTAGACCTGACAATTCTGAAAAACTTTAATCTTGTGTTCAGTCTTTCCCTTTTAGGGAAGATAATTGCATTGCAGTTCCAGGCGGCCTTAAATTAAACATATTATCTGGATCCCATATAGTTGGATTTCAGCCTAGTTATGGGACTCCAAGGGCATTGGTTGTACTTGTGGATGACTTGTGAAGGAATATACCCAATCATGCTTTAGTTGATCTCCCATTGACTTTTGATACCATCAATCATAGTATTCTTCTACACCAGCTCCAGACATTAGGATTTGGGACTATGGTGTTAGAGTAATTCTCCTCCTTCTTCCATAGTTGGTTCCAGTTAATGTTTATGTGAGGCAGAAGTGTACTTCATGGCCTCTCTTGCATATGGTACCTCAGGGCTTGATGTTCTCTGCATTCCAACCGAACATCTACATGGAATCATTGGTGAGATAATTTAATGGCATGGAATGAATTATTTTCAATATTGTCCTATTTCATGCATACACGGTTAGTAGATGATAATAGTAACTAATTTAAGGCCAAGAGCAGGTGGCAATTGTGGCTGGGATGGCCTTTGTGTAGTTTTGTGTTGTGCGCCAGTGGTGCTTGTTCCTAGATCAAGAGACTATAGTTACAGTAATTCATATCCTGACACCTCCCAAATGGACTACTGCAATGTGCTCTACATGGGACTGCCCTTGAATAGTATCTCATGAGTATGAGGAGTCCATAAAATGGTTGCATTTTATGTGAGATTTTAATATATTCTCCCATTATCTTATTTATATTTTGTTAATTATTTTAACTGTTGTTTAACACTAGTTGTTTTAATTGTTTATATTGTTCTACTCCTTACAGAATCAGGTTAGTGAGCAGGACAGTATAAATTTGATAAACAACCAACAAAATAAATATGGGTGTGCCTCACTATGCCTATGTTAGGTATTTGCTCTAAAAGTTTCACTGACTCCCAATAGGCAATTCAAGGTATATTTCAAAATATTATCACCTATAAAGCCTTACATGGCATAACACCAGGGCATTTGGAGAAGCTGGGAATAATACCTTTCCATAGCTGCACTTGTTCTCTGGATATCTTGTCACGTGAGGTTTGATTGATTGTAGTCACCTGTCAGAAAGCCACAAAGACCTGGCTTTTTGCCCAGAAATTGGAGATGAAAGAGTAATTGAGCCTATTGTTAAGTATACAGTATCTTGAGCAGCTAATTTGTCTTTTAGTTGATCATCATTTGTATTTTTATATTTTTAAATTTTTGATAGCCTCAGTGTGTCATTAAGTGAAATGGGCAGCCAGAGGAAGGAAGGAATTACAGGTCTACTTTCTGCTTCCCATATTGTTGAAAAAGATTATTTCATATATATTAAGAATTTATAAAGGTTAAATTCTAGATTTCCTCTAATATGGAGGTGTCAAATTCACCACCTGGGGGACTGGATCTGGCCTGTGGGGTGCTTAGATCTGGCCCATGGGGCTGCTCTGGAAACAGTGAAAGATTGGCTCGCAGTGCCTCTGCCAGTGAAAATGGAGGTTGGGTTTCATGCAGCCCTCCTGAGCTTTATTTTCACTGGCAGAAGATTGCAGGATGCCATCATAGCAAAAAACAGCTCAGGAGCCCATTTTCACTGGCAGAGCACTCAGACCAAAACAGGCACCCCCAACATGAGTGACATCAAGCTGGCCATTCCCACTTTGGCCACGCCTCCCTGCCCCCCCAGGACAAACACAACCCTAATGCAGCCCTCAATGAAATTGAGTTTGAGACCCCTGCTGTAATACATCCATAGTTATTCAGTCTAAACTATTTGTTTTTGTCTTTTAATTTGAGATTAAATCCTCAAGAACCACTTTCTCATGTATGAAACCTAATTATCTGGGTATGACAAATGAATGAAATCAAGACTTAGTCCAACTAAAGTAGACTTCCTGAAATTAATGAGATTTATGTTAGTTACTAACTGGATCTATTCAAAGTAGAACTAAATTTGAATTTTCCAAATGAATATAAATGATAAGGCTGATAGTTCAACTAAAAACTCTAGAATGTTTTTATTCTCCCACAAATAACACATTCATCTTTGTTTGACTACTTTATGGACTATTTTTTATTTCAATAGTTACTGCTTCTTGAATTACTTTAGCACTTTGTTAAAACTATTATATTTTAATTTTGCAATTATGTTTTAATACCATTATGGTTTACTTTTAGAACATATTTAGCAATTGTTTTAAAGGTTTTAATTTATTGTTTTTTATGTAAGCTGCTTTGGGCCTTGTAAAAATGAATACATATTATAAAAAAATAACAAGCTTTAATTGTAAATGTCATTAGTGTTGAAGCCAAAGTGGTGTCAGTGAAAAATACAAACGATGTGTCACACATTTAGATAACCCTTCAATATTTGCAATGTACAAAATATGTATAAAAATATCTCTTTCCCCCCAATAATAGCCAAAACAGAACAGAGCATGCTCTCTATGTAGTTAAAAAATTCGAACTTAAATATGAGTGGAATAGAGGAGCCTTCAGGAATTTATTACTAGATGGCTGCCAGCTTTAAACAGAACAGCTCATGTTAGAAATCTGCAAATGTTTACTGCGGTGCCAATTTATTATAATAATTTAGCGTGTGTACTTGTGTGAGTATGTTTTTGCATTGTTGTTGCAGACATTCAGAGTTCCCTTCTTTTGAATTAAGATTGGGTGTGAAATTGGTAGATGTGCGAAATGATTAAGTGATAGTGAAAAGGGGCAAAAGCATGTGGATGAGAAACAAGGATCACAAATTATCTAGTGGCATTGTATGTCAGTTAAAAAGGAGAGAGCAGCTGGAGGCATGTTGAGAGCAAAAACAAACAGACTTTTTGATTCTAGCTAGCTATATTTGGCAGGTAAGGAAAAGCCAAAAACAATCAGGAAGATTGGGCAACAAGAAATGTAATGGAGGGCCATGTTTTGGTGGGAAGGAGAATTAACAGAATAACAGAGTTGGAAGGGACTTTGGAAGTTTTTTAGTCCAAACCCCTGCTGAAGCAGGAAACCCTGTATAATTTCAGATGAATGGTTGTCCAATCTCTTCTTAAAACTCTCTAGTGTTGGAGCACCCATAGCTTCTGGAGGCAAGTTGTCCCACCGATCAATTGTTCTGTCAGTAAATTTCTCCTTAGTGCTAGGTTGCTTCTCTCCTTGATTAGTTTTCTTCCATTGCTTCTTGTCCTGCCTTCAGGCACTTTGGAGAACAGATTGACCCCCTTTTTTGTGGCAACCCCTCAGATATTGGAACACTATCATGTCACCCCAGCCCTTCTTCACATTAACCTACCCATACCCAATTCCTACAACTGTTCTTTGTATGTTTTAGCCTCTACTCCCCAACAATCATCTTTGTTGCTCTTCTCTGCACTCTTTTTAGAATCTCAACATCTTTTTAATATTGTGGTGACCAAAGTTGGATGCAATATTCCAAGTGTGGTCTTACCAGGGCATTATAAAGTAGTATTAAACACTTCATGTGATCAGAGACTAGTTAATGATCAATTTGGAACCAAAACAGACCAGAAAAGAATAGCAAAAGAGGTGAAACAGAGACAAAATGTAAGAAAGATGTAGGCAAAGACCCAACTAGAAGCTACATGCAATGGTGGAATGTCACAATAAATGTAGTAGTGAAAATTCTGTGTACAACTGGAAGATAATAATGGTGAAAGTTGCCTCGTGACGAGATGGATAGTGAATTAAAATAAAATAAGATAAAGTAAAATAAAACAAAATAAATAAGGAGAGAGCTAAGCACCTGGTCTGACTTTTAGAAAAGAAGAATAATTGAAGGAGCAGATAGTTAGTCAGGAAATGAAGATTTAGTGTGTTAAAGAAGAACTGACATTTTGAAGGATAGAAAACTGCAGCACAGGGAAGGATACTGAATCACAAGTGATCTATAATTGTTGGCTGCCAGAAGTTTGGACAATATTATGGGTGAACCTTGGCAGTGTTGACAAATCAGGCTAAGGTGCAAAAGAAGCTATCATTTGAATTATTTGCATACCATAATCATCTTTGGAAGCCAGGAAAAAAGACTGCTTTGGGTGGGAGATAATGAATATTGATGTACACCATCCCTGAAATAGAAAACTATGGGGTAGACTTAGCCTCTTTTTTGCCTATGTGAAAATGGAATATCTGAGGCAGAAGGAAATGAGGGGAAGGATTTTCTTGGAAGCTACAAAGTGGTCTTGTCTACAATGCATATAGGAGCATAGAGCGATTAAGATTAATTCTCCAACATCTTTTGTGCTATTTTTTTTTTGTTTTTTTGTGCTATTTCTTAAGAAATGTACAAAATCTGACAAATGTACAAAATCTTATTAAAAGAAATCGGAATAAAGTTGTAATTCCTTTCCATTCTAGCCTAAACTTATTTGAGAGAAGATTATTTTATATAATGTGTGAATTATTCCAGCCACGTATGTAAAACTATATCCCTAAAACTGTAAGAGATATTGGAGGCCAAAACAGATTCATCCAACTCCACATTTCTCTGCTTTAGGCTATTTGGACAAGTCAATGACTAATTTCCCAATGCATTATTAAAGATTTAATTATGATTGGAAAAAATAAGTAACTCAGTATTGGTGCCTTTCCCAGTGCACTGCTAAATTTTTTACAGCAGAACTATTAAACCCTGTGGGAATTGTATTCAACAAAGTACTTACATTTTTATTATTTTCAAACTTAAGTTATTCATTTAATATCCTGGATGCCAAGCTTTTTAAAATTTATTTCCTGGCTCAGGATACAAGAAATGTTATGAGTAGTAAGGCAAATGCAATTCAGGATTTAAAATTCAGTACAGGTAAATCCAGTTTATCAGAACATAGCAATAAAAATGCAGATTGCAAAGAATGGGCAAATAATAAAGCATCTGGCAACTATTTAATTGTAGTCAGTATTGTAGCCACAAACTTGTTTTGCAGGTGCAAAACAGTATGTTTCTATGAATGCATTTACCAGGCTGAAGAGTCCACTCTGAGAACTGTGGATCACATACTAGAATTCTCTTCGAGGTGTTAGTAGAAGAGGAAGGAGATAAGAAGGAGAAAGAGAGATATACAGCTACAGATCTGAGACTATTATTGTCATTCTGTACAAATGACCAATGACTTATAGCAATTCTCTTGGCCTTCTTCCCCTTTCAGTTTCTGTAGTAATTCATTGAGATTTTTTTTCATTCAAGCACATTCCTAAAGGACTAATAAATCCTCTATTGAAGGACCTGTCCCTTGATTCAGAAGTTCTATATAGTTAGAAAACAGTTTCAAACATGCAGTTTCTTAGAAAAGTGATGGAGAAGGGAGTGGCTTTTCAGCATCACATTTACCTGAAAATACAGGTGAAACTTGAAAAATTACAATATTGTGCAAAAGTTCATTTATTTCAGTAATGCAACTTAAAAGGAGAAACTAATATATGAGATAGACTCATTATATGCAAAGCAAGAAAGTTCAAGCCGTGATTTGTCATAATTAAGATGATTATGGCTTACAGCTCATGAAAACCCCAAATCCACAATCTCAGAAAATTAGAATATTACATGCAATCAATAAAACAAGGATTGTACATAGAACAATATCGGACCTCTGAAAAGTATAAGCATGCATATGTACTCAGTACTTGGTTTGGGCCCCTTTTGCAGCAATTACTGCCTCAATGCGGCGTGGCATGGAAGCTATCAGCCTGTGGAACTGCTGAGGTGTCATGGAAGACCAGGATGCTTCAATAGCGGCCTTCAGCTCTTCTGTATTGTTCAGTCTCATGTCTCTCATCTTTCTCTTGGTATTACCCCATAGATTCTCTGTGGGGTTCAGGTCAGGCGAGTTTGCTGGCCAATCAAGCACAGTAATCTCATGGTAATTGAACCAGGTTTTGGTGCTTTTGGCAGTGTGGGCAGGTGCCAAATCCTGCTGGAAAATGAAGTCAGCATCCCCATAAAGCTTATCTGAGGAAGGAAGCATGAAGTACTCCAAAATCTCCTGGTAGATGGCTGCATTGACCCTGGACTTAATGAAGTACAGTGGACCAACACCAGCAGATGACATGGCTCCCCAAATCAACACAGACTGTGGAAACTTCACACTGGACTTCAAGCATCTTGCAGTGTGTGCCTCTCCATTCTTCCTCCAGACTCTGGGTCCTTGGTTTCCAAGTGAGATGCAAAAGTTGCTCTCATCAGAAAAGAGGACTTTGGACCACTGACCAACAGACCAGTTCTGTTTTTCTTTAGCCCAGGTAAGACGCTTCTGATGTTTGTTGTTCAGGAGCAGCTTGACAAGAGGAATACGACATTTGAAGCCCATGTCCAGGATAGCTCTTGATGCACTGACTCCAGCCTCAGTCCACTCCTAGTGAAAGTCCCCAACACTTTTGAATATCCTTTTCCTGACAATCCTCTCCATGCTGCAGTCATCCCTGCTGCTTGTACACCTTTTTCTTCCACTTTTCCCTTCCGCATAACTTTCTATTAATGTGCTTTGATACAGCACTTTGGGAACATCCAACTTCTTTTGCAATTACTTATGGAGGGTGTCAAGGATGGCTTTCTGCACAACTGTCAGGTCAGCAGTCTTTCCCATGATTGTGATTCCTACTGAACCAGACTGAGAGACTATTTAAAGGCTCAGGAACCCTTTGCAGGTGTTATGGCTTAATTAGCTGATTAGAGTGGGACACTTTGAGCCTAGAATATTGCACCTTTTCACAATATTCTAATTTTCTGAGATTGTTGATTTGGGGTTTTCATGAGCTGTAAGCCATAATCATCGCAATTATGACAAATCATGGTTTGAACTTTCTTGCTTTGCTTGTAATGAGTCTATCTCATATATTAGTTCCATCTTTTAAGTTGCATTACTGAAATAAATGAACTTTTGCACGATATTCTAATTTTTCGAGTTTCACCTGTATATTGATTATCTAGAACAATTTCAACCTGGCTGAAGCCTGGCACTAATAATGATGTGAGAAGCCCCTCACCACCACCCCAAAAGAATGAAATATTTTGGAAATTATTAAAAAGGCAGATTATATTTCTCCAAAGGGAGAAATGGAGAAGCATGCTCTTAAAGGCAGAAAGCATACTCAGTCTTTCTTAATAGCCTCTCCCCCTCAGCAGATATTTTATGCCCATTAAGAAAGACCGGGTCAGCTTATCTACAAAACAAAATACCTTCAGCTCCAGGTGATTGGATTAAGAACAGGACATGACCCTTTAAAACATAATAGGATTAACCCACTACTATTTAGCAGAAGACACAGATCTCACTACATTGAACAATTTCTGAAGGGCATTTCAGACACTGCACAAACCCCCTAGCAGCATTTCTGAAACTTATAAAAATCCTTGTACTCATCAAACCAATTATTCAGCTGATCCAGAGCCACAAACCAATGGTGGTTCTGTCCATTAATAAACGTTCTTATTTCAAAAAACTAATCAGCTTTCATGTTGTTTCCAGTGTCTTTCTCCCAGCTTGGAACTGAATTAGATGGATTTTCCTTCCAACAGTGGGTTGACTACCTTGGTGTTGGATCTATCTAGGAAACTGGATGCCCAGAGAGGGGAGTGTATTCTGGATCTCTTGGTAGTTTCTAGGCTTCCAGGCCTCAGAAATGTTGTCTTCTAGCACTGGTTATTATTTCCTTTGGGCCATGTCTAAGTGTTGGTGTTTGGGTGTTTGGCATTTGTTCAGCTTTGACATGAAGACATTGGAGCAATATTTTGAACATTGGAATAGGATGTCATTAGTATTACAAAGCCAATTGTGTAGCTCCTAACCATCTAACTCATCTAACTATAAGGAAATGTGTGAATGTTGTCTATTTCAAAAGGTTGGATGAGGAGAACAAGTCAAAAATAAACCCAGATAAGACAAATAGGAACTGAATTTAGGGACTGATATTAAGCCCATTTCTAACAGCCCAGAACAGTTATGCAGATTTGCAGATGATGTCCATGGTACAAAAGGTTTTTGAACTGGTGCACATAGTGCAGCTCTTTCTGAACCTGTCAGATTTGCTGTTGGTTATGATGTTTATTTGGCATTTTGAGTACCACAACATATTCTGTGTATGAAATGTGGCAGCTAAGCTGTTAATTGTATAGTAAAATAATTTTATGCTTGCATTGAATGATAAGCACAGGCTGTCAATAGCTTACCAAGCACAATGTAAGCCTGGTAATACCTGGTTGGCATTGACTTTTAAAGCCTTAACAGCTCATTGAAGAACCAGTCCTTTTATTATGAACTTACCCAATTGCTGAAAATATGCAGTCTTTAGAAAATCTTTCCATCTTCAGCTGTGTCTTGAGAAGATACCAATGGGACTCATCATAACAAGAGAGTCCCAAGATAAGATTTTCTTAACAGTGATATACGGCTATCCACTGCTTTCCCAAGAGGATTACAGTTGACTCTGCACAGTTTCATAAAACAAATAAATGTTTGTTGAATATTTTGAAACATAATCTGTCCTAGGATTTTTGCTACTTTAGGCTGTCTGTGAAATACGTGAGATGCGGTGAGTGTGCACACATATCACTGTATATGTCTTTAGCTTTTTTTATTGGACATTTTAACAGTTGTAATCATTTATTATGTTATTCAAGATGATGATTCAAGATCATCATCTTTGGATGATGATGAAATATTAGCTAGCATCCTTCATCCAACACTCTTCATGAATTTTATGATTAACAGTCCTGCAACTACAACTGCTGTTGTAGTTGATATTTATATGTGCCAGATTTTATATTGTTCAGTGATAGAGGCTGCTTGCCTAAGAGTATTTGAGTCAATTAAGCTGCAGATGCATGATTAGACAATGCAATATTATCTTTACTTGGTGTTGGACTGTGACCAGCTCTGGATTATGTGCAGCTGTTTATCACTTTTGAAGACCAGTACACTAACCTCAGAGACCAACAGTTAGGTATACTTCCATGCTTTTGGCTAGGCTGATTTTTCTCCAGTGACACGAAAGGGAACTCTTCCAGAACTTGGTTTTGCATCAGTGAAAGCAAACATAATTAGTTTGGCAAATTATAGTAGTTGTTCAACCTTTTCCAACTTAACCCAGTGAGAACTCATAGAAGGCTAGATTTAGGGAATAACTTTTTACATTATATATGCTTACTACATTATTATTATTACTAAGATATTACTATATTATGGTATACCTAGTTATATAAATCTTGTATTCTCTTCACAAAAAACTAACTGCAGGAAGATTTTTAAATTCATTGTATGGCATGGTGTTTATTAGAGCCTGATAATATTGTAAAACTATGCATAATAAACTGAAACAGGTTCCCACTGATTTTTTTTAATGATTTAATCTTTATTTTTCATATTTCTAAACCACCCATCTTTCTAAAAGAGTTGTAATTACTATTTGAGATTATTAGAAGTGTATAAAATAGAAGTTGAATGGAAGTATATAAACATACCTATATGTCATTTCCCCGCATACTTTGAAGTTATTTTAATGATAATCTGAAGTTGGGATTCTGGATTTCTTTAATTCAGGAAAGAAAACTCTCACTTATTTTCATTTCAAACTTTCCCTAGTAAGTACTCTATGTATAAATCTTTCACAATCCACAGTTTTTAAAATACTTATATTAATAGCAACAGCAATAGCACTTAGACTCATATACTACCCCATAGTGTTTTACACTACAGCACTCTCTGAGGGGTTTATAGTGTTAGTATATTGGTCCCAACAATCTGGGTCCTCATTTTACTGACTTTGGAAAGATGGAACCCTTGAATTGGTCAGGATCAAATTCTAGATTGTAGGCAGAGTTAAGCTATAATACTGCATTCTAACCACTGTACCATTAGAGCTCCTTGATGCTAAAAATCAAATGTTAGTTCACTCAAAAATGCAAAACAAATTATTTTTTGCACTTCTAATTTAGAATCACTATATTTTATTTCATGCAACCTATTAAAATTATAGGAAAAATTGCTGCCAAAGGAGAAGAGTTGATTAAATTAATTGGGAGAACTTCTTTTTCATCATTTTCTTCTATATGATTCCATTGAGAATGACTGACAAAGAAATATATCCAAATAAGTTCTTTTTTCTTCTTTCTCTTAAAGCTATCAAGGACAGGTTTAAGACTTTAAGGGAAGTACAAGAAGGCAGTTGTCACAGGAAACACAAAAGGGATGACATATTTTGCATTGCTGAAATTGGATTTGATTACAAGTTTCATAGAAACTACTTTTCATTTAATCAGATTATTGAATCACCTCATCTACGTAGCTATGGTAGCTATGGTAGCTATGGTATCAATTCCTCTCGGTAGGTTAGACTGGGAAAATAACTCTAGAAGAAGGCTAAAAATAAACAGCACATTTGGTGCAGTGGTTAAGACATCAAGTTAGAAAGTGGAAGGCTGTGAGTTCTAATCCTGCTTACACAAAGCCAGCTGGGTGATCTTGGGCTGTTCATTCTCTCTCAGCTCTGAGAAGGAGGCAATCGCAAATCACTTTTGAAATCTTGCCAAGAAAACTGCAGACACTTG
The DNA here is from genome assembly GCF_049901735.1 of Notechis scutatus. Taxonomy (NCBI): domain Eukaryota; kingdom Metazoa; phylum Chordata; class Lepidosauria; order Squamata; family Elapidae; genus Notechis; species Notechis scutatus. Next base: position 96,721,459 of record NC_142011.1, on the reverse strand, counting down.
TCCAGTCAACACTGACTTGAAGACAGCAAAACAAAATACTAGCAACAATAAACTGATCAATTTTGATAACACTTATGCAGACCTTGGTCACCTTCTATATTAGCTATTATAGTGTGTTCTACCTTTGAATCATATCTGAACATTGAAATTGGTGGAAAATGTGGCAGCTCCCTGGGTTGAGCTGGGGTTATATTCAACAAATGATGTATTGGAAAATCTCTCCTGATTGTCAACAAGTTACAGGTTATGATGTTGGCATTAATCAAGCTTTTTGTTACTTAACTCTATCAGAGGAGCTACTTTTCTTGTTAAATATCTATTTTGATAATAAGACTTTATGAAAGATCCAAGAAAGATCTCATTTTTAGACCCTGGACAATTGGGAAAATACTTTCCCTTTTGTTATTCACCAGCTATGGAATATATTCCCTGTTTTTCATGCCCCATTCCTTTGCTTTTTAAGACTCTAAATATGCATGTCTCAACCAAGGCTGCACAGTCTAGGATAATCTTATTTATTTCTCCTTTATTTTGTATGGTCTATATCAGGGGTGTCAAACTCAAGGCTCAGGGGCCGGATCTGGCCCACAGGGTGCTTAGTTCTGGCCCGCTGGGCCACCCTGTAAAAAGCAAAGGACCAGCCCATGGTGCCTCTGTCAGCAAAAACAGAGCTGGGCAGGGCCGCATGTGGCCCTTTCAAGCTCTGTTTTCACTGGCAGAGGGTCACAGGAGGCCATTGCAGCTGAAAATGGAGCTTAGAAGCCCCTTTTCACTGGCAGAGCATTCAGGCCACTGCAGGCACCCCCAATATGAATGACATAGAGCTGGCCCACCCTGGCCCCTAAGATCAAACACAACTCTGATGCAGCCCTCAATGAAATTGAGTTTGACATCTCTGGTCTATATTTTTGCATGTTTGTACATTCATTTCAAACAGAGAAACAACTTATAAAACGGTCAAGTAATTTGAAATAATGCTCCTCACCCCAGACCACTACTGTCAACCAGTTGACAGTTTCTCTTCAGGTTGTCAGGCACTAGTTTTTCCAATCTACCTTGATATGACAAGGACTGAATGTGAAATTTTCTGCATGAAAATCATCATTTTGGTTACATCTTTCTTGCTCTCTTTTTAATGCTTCCTATCTGTGGGAAGTGGATCATTTCTCCACTATAGTTTTCAAAGTACTTTCCGAGTGATTGCAACTCAAATGAGCTCATTATCAGGTAGTTTAGGGTAATGTTTGTCAATATTGCATAAGGGGTTTTTTGCACATAGGAATGATTTTGGGAGATGCTCCCTGAAACATGCTAATACAAGGTGAAACCTGATATATATAAATCCTAACAGGGAAATGCAGAGGATAATTTAGATAATTATAGTTATTTTTGTAATGTGCCTCCCAGGGTCACCTGTTTGTGAAAAGGATGGTTATATAAATTAGATAAATAAAATAATTTCCTCTAAGGCATTTAAAAACCTGTCAGCTCTTCATGATAGACCAGACTAGGATGCCAGAGTTAAGAATGCTAATACTATTTTATTTCAAGATTTCAATAACAGAATCTTGCAAGTCTAAATACGCTTCCTGTTCTCGGTTTTTATGTTCATGAGAAGTAGGAAGAGTCATGTTTGAGACACTTTCTCAAATTTTATTCTTGCTCCAAACCTAGACTGTTTTACCTGACCATTGCCTTGATCTCAACTGTCCCTCCTGTTTCTCAAAGTTACTCCTACTTCCTGTTAAAAAACCATGTTGCAATTTGGATGAAAATCAATTCTCTTGATCATTCCTTTTCACTCTGGTTTGGAGACCAAATTCTGAGCACACTGTTAGGGAACAACCCCAAGTGAAACAAACAGCAAGCTGGAGAGTATTAATGAGTGCACCTTTATTTTTAAACATATATGTATTTATCATCAGGCATCCATTAGAAAAAAGAAAGGCACTAGGTAAAAATAAGATTGCAATATATTTGTCTCCAGCATGTAGATTTATTTAAGTAATTTTCATATGATTATTAAAAAGAGGAAATAAAGGGTATACAATATATATGCATATATGCAACAGCTCACTGACCACCATCAGTGAGCTGTTAGACAGTATTACTTGGTCTGTTGTGCGGATGCTTGTGCATTTTTAGGAGGTGGGGAATTTTGGCAGATGGGGAGGTGTTTGGGGATTTTCATGTGTGTGTGCATGTTGAGTCTGGTCTCTGGGTGTTATGTGAATTTTGTTGTATGTATACTGTGAATATACATACAATGATAATAAATAATTCAATTCAATTCATATATTGATTCTTTGAGAAGATTTCTTGTATTTGCATATTGCTTAAATGTATTTACTGTGAGGGCAGGTAAGAACTGGTTTTTACCAGTCTGAAATTATAACGGTCAACAGTTCATCAGAAAGCTAGAGTTTATTTCATGATATTTCTTCATGGTCACCTATTTATCCGCATATTTTGCTATTTTCATATTTCTCCCTAAATTAAACAAGCTTATTTCTTAATGCAAATGCCTAGAGTTTGTCTGTCTGGCCTTTGTGGTTAGGTTAGGTTTTTTAGGAATACCCTTGTTTGAACCAAAGGGCAGAGAATAATACATTAATTCAAATATTTTAAATTAGTATAGCTTGAACAAAAGTGATCTGTACTGTATTTCATTATTGGGAATGTCTGATGCCAATTGCAAAGAACTGCTGATATAACCAGGAGGGAATGCAAAGACCTTTAGTGAAACATGAACTAGACCTGGGAAAACAAGAAAGTGTGAGAAAAAAAAATTGCTTTGTCTTCATTCACCTTAGAATAAGAAGAATGGAAGAGGAAACATTGCCAGAATTTCAAGAGTCTGTTATTATAGGCCCATTTTAACTGATTATGTGAAACCCAAGGCTTTGGTCTATTTAAAAAAAAACTCCTGATGAAATTTTAATGTTGAACTTGTATTCAGTGAACTGGCAAGTTCACAATATGTGGAATATGTTGCTTTTAAATTTAGTTTAATTCTTGGGGGTGATTTTTAGCTTTTTCATGTCTGTCAACACTTCAGAATCAGAAATTAGAGACATAGTTATTTCAGTGTGCCATATATATACAGAAGCCTAATGATGGCAGATGAGATTCTGCCGAAACGTTTCTACAACTTTAAAAGCACAACTACAATGACATGGGAAAATACCCGAACAAAGCTGAATAATATACATACACACACACACACACACACACACACACATACATACATGTGTGTGTGTGTGTGTATGTGTGTATGTGTATGTATATGTATATGTATATGTATATATGAATCCCAGCTCAGATCAACATATGTAAGACTGTGTCCTCCTATACAACATTTTTATTTTCTGGCCAATGCAAAATCCTCTAAGGAAATAATTATTTGCTGTAGAATCTTTTGGTAAATTGTTAGCTGACTGCTTCCATGAATGCATAATCAGCTGTGGGTCCAGTTAAGTTCAGTGAAGCTTATTCATGGGGAGGATGACAGTTGGACTGCAGCCTTCATGAAGAGCATTAATGCAAAGAGAATCAGGCAGCAACATCTGTATTTGCAGCTTTGCAGCAGCGTATGAATAAAAGACAGAGGTATTTTTGCTTTGTTTTGCCTCTCTCCTTCCTGATCGCTGGCAGTAATGTATATGACAATATCATCAGGAGAAATACGCTTTTAATTTGTGCCTCATGTTGCAGGCATTAGAAGTTCATAGCCAGTCTCACTCAAAAAAAAATATTGTGTTCTGCTTCTAGCCATTGTTCAAGCAAGTCCTGGATGTGAAGGGAATAGCCAGCTCTAAACTACAGATGGAAAGCAATTAGTTAAGGTTGTTAATTTACCATTATCAGGTTGCCTTGGCTGTTAATTGCCTGCAAAAAAATCATGCATCTGGCAACAGGAGGCAAGTGTCCTCCACTGAGAAAATAGAAGGGTCTAGTAAACTTGGAAGAATAGTTCAAGAATAAAATGTACTGATTTCAATTGTTTGGGATCTGGGGTTTTCCAGGGTATAATTTTTCTGCGCAACTGCACTTTGTAAAACATGGCAGTTCAAAGTGATGTGTCCCGGCTGTAAGATTATTTGCAGATTTTTTTTTTAAAAAAAAGACAACTCTATTATATTAGTGAAAATAAACCTAGCAAACAAGATGAAGGTTGCACTCTTTTCTTCTTTGTCTTTTCGGTATGACCCGGGTCAAAACCAAATTCACCTCTTTGTCTAATTGTATGAGATCCAAATGGACTCACCCTATGCTAGGTAAATCCCTCTTCCATCCCTTCTAAACCAAAGAATAAAAGCCATCTATCAGCTTGCATTACAGTCCAAATGCAGCTTTTACAAAGCTAGAGAAACCCCAATATTCCATCAGCTGATGACTTCCTTCAAAATGGGCTTTACCAATTTGCTGACTCTTGATAGGCCTATTTGACTTTACAATATATGTGCTCCCTAGGTTGGACCTCCCTAGGTTCCTGAACTGGCCAGCAAATCAGATCCCTAATATTTTGAAATATTGGGAATCTTCTGTTCGAAACCTCAAATCTCTAAATAGACAAATATTGAGAAATTATGGCTGGAAATCTAATCTAATACACTGGGGAAAGGAAAGGAATTTCTTAAGGAGAGCATAAAGATCTAATAAAAACTGCAGATAGGATATACCATGAAATCTAAGGGCTTATTTTCAGTGCAACCAGGCAACTATCAGTAGGAGATACAGTATTATATCTTTTTTTAAAAAAATCCATTTAAAAACTGAGTGCATTAGAAAAACCCCAAAGGGGAAAAATATTCAAAAAGCTTTGATTCATAATTTGAAAGCCCCTTTTTCAGAACAATTTTATTGAAGCTTAATAAACTTCAAAATGCTATAGAGAATATCTTTCCTCTACGGTTCTGTTCATACTGTTTACATCCAAATTTCAAGCAAGGTATCAAGGAGTGCCATATCCTACTTTCCATGTGTAAAAGAATCAATATAAGCTATAAAAATGGATTAATTTTCACTACAGTAATAAGTTCCATTGGCTATAATGATGATTGAGTAAGAAAATATTATAAGCAAATATATTTATAAGCAAATATAAATGAAATATTTTATTTAAAATATAAATAAATATGTATATTTTAATATAAAATAGAAGAAATAAATAAAATGATGGTGGTGGTGATGATGTTGAAGATATTCTACAATGTTTAAGGTACTCTATAAACTACCTAAAGAGTAGTTTATAGAGTAATTTAGTGAGCCAGTAAATATATTGTTCATTAAAGTTTTGATTTTGACTCAGAATATAGGAAGAGATAGAGGAGTTCAGTTTCATTCATTCTCATTTTTCAATCTTGAATTACTCCTGCACTGCTTCTCCAGCAATCTATGGTATTTTTCAAGAGTTTGTACAAAAATATATATATTTTCAAGCACATCTCTTTTAATATATTCAATTATGTATACATTTTCTCAAGTATATGTTTTTAGCAGCAATTTCCTTCAAATGAAATCAGATATTATTATCATGGTCTTTGACTAGCTTTTACAATAAAAGAGTGCAGGAAAAAGATAATCGTTTAATAAAGTAACCTCTTATTGGGGAAGAGAAAAAAATAATAGGATTATAAAACAACTTATCTAATTAAAAGTTTTGCACAGTTGTATAACTTGGTGAAGATAGTTGTCCACCTGCTGATATGTGAGTGTATGATTAGCATCTCTTAAAAATAATAAAATAACAGAGTTGCAAGGGATCTTAGAGGTCTTCTAGTCCAACTCTTTGCTCAAGCAGGAAACCCTCTACCATTTCAGACAAATGGTTGTCCAGTCTCTTCTCCAGTGATGGAGCACCCACACATTTTCAAGGCAAATCATTGCACTAGTTAATTGTTCTCACTGTTAGGAAGTTTCTCCTTAGTTCTAGGTTGCTTCTTTCCTCTATTACTTTCCACCCATTGTGTCTTATCTTGCCTTTTGGTGCTTTGGAAAAAAGATCAATCTCCTCTTCTTTGTGGCAGCCTCTTAAATATTGGAACACTGCTACCATGTTCCAATATTATGTGTATGGCTCTTGTATTTGGAAAAGATTGGGGTTATCAGAACATGTTTTGAGGTATCATAGAAAGAGGACAGTATGAGGACATAGATGGCAGTTTCTGCCTCCCTGTATCCACAAGGGAAAATTCTTTATAAATAAGGTTTTGCATGAAATCTCCCCATCTGTGGAGGGTATCAAAGTGTATTTGCTTAGTGTTTAATTATATAGTTACCCTGCAGTGGAGGGTGTGTCACTGTCTCATATTTGGCAATTGTTCTGACCCAGGTCCCCAAACATGACAAACCCTCTGTAGTTGAAGCAATGATTCCTTTATTAGGAGTTCCAGCAACCCCGGCAAAAAGTTTATCTTTCACCTCAGGCTAACAAATCTGTCAGGCAGGGGAGATGAATAGTTGTCTGCCACATCGATTCATCTCTCCCCCCTGCCTTTTATCCCCAGAGCTAGGGTGGTGCTTCACTAGCAGCGATGGCTCTTCCTTCCCAAGGATGGACCAATGGATTTCCACTGCTCTCCTCTCCTCTGCCTTCTGCACATCTGCATGTCAGGCACTGGACCCAGCTGTTCCTCCTCTTCCTTATCAGCCACCTCCAGACCTGGGGGCTGTTGACTCTCCATCTGAGGGCTGATGGATGGCCCAGGCTCTGCCTCTGTCTCTCTCTCCACCAGCTCCATTCCCTCCTGCCCCTTGGAGCTCTCAGGTTGCCTTGATGCTGACCCTGACTCCCATGCTGCCTCCTCATATGATTCGGCTGCTGGAGGGGCCAGAGGCTGACAGGCCACAACAGCAATAGAATTCAGTAGCATTTGTGATATTATTTTGACAATCAGTGTCCCTGGATTTCTCTTTTGCTAATCTCTCTTTAACCTTTTCAGGGTTAATTGGTCTAGATATTCAGGAGAGAGACAAAATTATGCACTGCAGGTATAGTGCCAATGGGATTGGTAATTGTCTGACAGCATCAAAGATATACAGGCCTGTAGGATCAAACATGGTTCTAAATCCCAAGATTAGAATCCTAGTCCAGGTCTCAGCCTTAATATGTGGCATGTTAATTTCAAGACTCAATATTGCATTGGAGATGCATTTTGAAGGGCCCAACACATTCCTGAGAACATTTTATTGAATTGTGTATAGGCTGAATTGTATCCTATGTAATAGTTGTGCAACTGTTTTAGCTGTAAGCAATTTAAATGTTGTTGGGATGTAATTTGCCCCCGTTGCCTATAAATTTGGTTATTGCTTGCTTTGTTGTTTTGTACAGTAGAAATGGAATAATTTTCCTTCAAATAATACCAGAATTCTAAGCCAAACTGGGAAGGTGAGAATTAATCCAACTTCAAAAACACTCTGGTTGTCAAATGTACTGGTCTTTTTACAGCACAATGAATTGGTATTGAATAATAAATTAATGTCTTGAACTACTTGAACACATGTCTTCAAGTATTCCATCCAAGTACTAACCAGGCCCAACCATGCTTAGCTTTCAAGGTCAGCAAAAGTATGCTATGAACTGAGATTTTGAATTCAGCTAAACTCTAGTTACTTTATCAAGGAAATCCCAGCTCTCAGTAGATGAATTTGTATACTTCATAATGTAATTTTTTTTCCATACGAGATCTGTAGCTGTGCCTTGAAAATCAGCAGTCACAAAGGTTTCCGGCATTAGACTAGAAAGGGTCAATAACATACTGTAAAAAGAGCCTTGTCTTCCTTGTTATTTTGGTGCTGGAAGCAGCTAAACAGAAATAATGAGCATTCATCAATGAAAGCTTTGGGAAAAAAGAACTACAGTGACAGAGAAAACAAACAAAGAAAATGAAACAGCAAGTGGGGTGATGGATGCATCAACTGATAAGCAGTAATTCTCCTCTGTAAACTCTGTTAGGAGAGAGAATAAAGCAAAGGATATTAGCAGAAAATAATTTGCTCCACTTTCAGAAGCATGCCTGATTTACACAGCTCTGAAAAGGGATGAAAAAATCCTCCAGTTAAGTATATGGAATAATGTGTATGGATTTCCTTCCTTCCTTCCTTCCTTCCTTCCTTCCTTCCTTCCTTCCTTCCTTCCTTTCTTCCTTCCTTCCTTCCTTCCTTCCTTCCTTTCATTTTTAGCTTTGCTTCTATCTATGCAACAAAATAAATTAGTGTCTATGTTGACAGTAGGTTCATTACCCAGCACAGATTGGTTATAGAAAAAGATAAATTAAGCAGACAATGAGATCTTTACTTTTTAAATATACTGTAGTAGTATCACAGATGTGAGAAATGGAACACAACTCTGGAGAGACAGATTACACTTTATTGAAACAAAGATGGTTTATTTCTTTATACATTTATCTATCCTCTATCTTAAACCAAACTCTGGTTGGCTTACAACCAAGAATAATAATAAAAAGCCTATGTAATAAAAGTCAGAAATAATAAAATCTGATGCCACAGTTACATTTTGCTGATTCAACCCATCTCAGTTTCCTCCTGCTGTAACCTCATCCCATCCCAATGCTTGTGGGAACAGCCAAGTCTTCAATACTCTCTTAAAGATTAAAAGAGTGGAAACCTATTCAATCTCAATGGGTTGATGTTTTATAGGACAGAGGCTAGAACAGAAAAGGTCATTTCCAGAGACCCACAAGATGGCAATGTTTAAGGGAAGGGATCTGGAGAGTGCCCATCTAATCCACTTGGTGGGAGAGACACACATCCATCAGGAAGAGTTAGAAAAGTTAGTTGCATGCCATTTGGGGCTTTAAAGGTAATAAGCAGCACCTTGAATTGCACCCTGAAAGAAACTGGGAGCAGTGCAGCTTGTGCAACATGAGTATGATAGAAGTGGTTAACACTCAACTTTAGGGGTGTCAATCATATGGCCCATGGCCTGGATGTGTCACATGCTGGCCATGCCCCCCCTCTGTTTTAGTGAAGTGGAAAAAAGTAACGATATTCACGTGATGACAACGTGATGCCCTGGGTTTGACACCTCTGCTTTTACCTGCTACTGCATTTTGTGCCATTTTTCTTTGTCAGGTATTGTTACCAAGTTCTTCCTTTGTTGTTACAAAAGGAAGAGAATAATGGAAAGGAAGATATTTGATAAGGTTTTGAATTGCGGGGTGAGAAATTATATGGCTCAGATTTTCTTTCAGGATCACGAGACCATACAAGAGAAACTGGATAAGGAGAGATTTTTTTTATTGTTGATAAAGTATGCTTTTTTGAGGTGGCTGGGATGAAGTCGGGGTGGGGCTGCAAATAGCCACTGTCTCTGGTTAGCCAGCAGTGATGGAAGTAGATGCATATTGCCTAGTTACTTGGTTGGAATTTTCTTATTCAATTTCATAAAGCTGGCTCTCCATCGTTTCTAGTCAATTTCACTCTGCCTTTGTTAATGGGGATCAATATTTACTCCTTCTCAGCCAGAAAATGATTAGGAAGGATGGATTTGTTTAGGGGCAGGGATAGTTCCTTTGCGCTGACAGGATTATGTAAAGTGAGAAACTGAACTTGGTACTTGTCATGTTTGCAAGATCACAGAGAAGTGTTCTGGAGATAAACTCTCATCTCATTTCAGTCATAACAGTAGGTAATATTAGGGATTGCTTCTATGTGAAAACATATAGATTTAAAATCATAATACACTGCTATTCTGAAGAAATGAGTATTTACTTAATTTTATTGCATTATTTACATTTTATTTTATAGAGTTTATTTTCATTTATTTTCCTGCCAACACAATCAATTGATCTTCCTGGAGTGACTCACAATAATATTAGTACCTGCAGCAACAGCATAAAGAGAAATAAAGCATAACTTAAGTCAAGGGAGTAGCTACATACCCATGAAACCATGAGTATAAAATGTGGATGCTGTATAAGCTACTTCCAAGGGGCAAAAATTGGTTTCTCTGTCACGACTAATTGGTAAGTGTTTATAATGTTCCTGGTGAAAAGTATTGGGGTGGATGGATGGTGAATATTCATCTTTCAGAAAGAAATTATAACACTGCTGCAAAATAAGTCCAGTCTCAGCTACTCTTTGGCACAAATGCAGGGAGAAAATAAGACACTCTTCGCTTCAGTATTTCATAACACAAAAGCTTATTGTTTATTCCTTCCTCTGCAAGGAGTCCGAGATAATAGCTAAGCAAGCAAAATAAAGTTGGGACTCGATATTTATAATGATTTCCCCTCATTATCCTTCATTACCCCTGATTACACTTATTACCCATGATTATCGTTTTTAATGATAATTATTCATATGAACTCAATCACATGAATCATGGTTAATGCACAGAGTTTCACCTCATAGAATTTTACATAGACCACGCATATAATTATGATAAAGAGTTTATTCTGATGAAGAGGAATGCCATCCTTCAGGGTGCTGTGACTTCGATGCAAACACGTGTGTTGCGTAGTTGCGACATGCATCCCCCTCTACCAAGAACCAGTCTATAAAACAATATACATTATATCACTAATTATTTCTCTACTTGTGGTCCAGGTTTATCGGGATATTTGGTATGAAATTGCCTTATCAGTCTCTTTGCACACACATCTGCTACTTTCACCCAGGTTGCTTCTGTTTCAGGATATCCTTTCCATCTCACTAAGTATTGTAATACTTTTCTACATATCCGCGAATCTAGAATTTTATCAATTTCAGCATGGGTTACATCTTTAGCGATTACAGATTCCTCAAGTTGAGGTATATCAATGTGTTCTACAGGCTTAAGTAAACTAGCATGAAATACAGGGTGTATTCGATGTAACCGTGGTGGCCATTTAAGTTTTACAGTTACGGGGTTTATCACTTTCATAATTTGGAAAGGTCCAATATATTTTGGTCCCAATTTTCGACTATTTAGGTGTAATTTTATATATTTAGTTGATAGGTAAACATGATCTCCAGGTTTGAATGCTTTATATTCTTTCCTTTTCTTGTCTGCTTGATGTTTATATTCTAGTGCTGTTTTATTGAGAGTGTCTTTTACTTTATCCCAACTATCCTGAACTTTTTTCGACCACATGTGGACACTTATGGGTTGTTGTTCATCACATTGTAAATCAGGGATTGGCACAAATTCTATCCCATTTATTACCTGGAATGGGCTATATCCTGTGCTTTCATGTATAGCATTATGATATGCTACTTCAGCAAATGGAAGTAAATCAGCTCATTCTCGCTGTTGATAAGATGTATATGATCTCAAATACCTTTCAATCACTGCATTAGCTCTTTCAGCAGCACCATTGGTGCTGGGATGGTATGCAGAGCTAAGACCTTGAGAGCATCCTAAAAGGCGTACAAACACACTCCAAAATCGTGCTGTGAATTGCACATCTCTATCCAAAGTTATCCTCCTCGGTGTGCCATGTAATCTATATACATGTTTTATAAACAGGTTGGCTAATTTTGTTGCCAAAGATAATCCTTTACATGGTATAAAGTGAGCTTGTTTTGAAAACAAGTCTATAATAGTCCAGATTACTGTATATCCCTGACTGCTGGGCAACTCCACAATAAAATCCATGGCTATATCTTGCCACGGCCGGTTTGGATCCGATACAGTTTGTAATAGTCCTAAAGGTTTTCCTACTTGAGGTTTCGTAGTAGCACAAATGTGGCATTCTTTAAGGTACTGCTCAATGTCTGATCTCATATGTGGCCACCAAAACTGCCGCCTTACCAAATGTAGTGTTTTAAAAAATCCTACTTGAGGTTTCGTAGTAGCACAAATGTGGCATTCTTTAAGGTACTGTTCAATGTCTGATCTCATATGTGGCCACCAAAACTGCCGCCTTACCAAATGTAGTGTTTTAAAAAACCCAAAGTGTCCAGCCTGCCTTACATCATGACATTGGGATAATATCTTTTTTCTACAATTTGATGGAACTTATATTTTATCCCCTCTCCAATACAATCCATCTTTATGTAAACAGGCATTATTATTTGTTTGTATCCATACATCCATTTTTGTAGCCTTTTCTAATTCCTTTTTGGTTATCTCTTTTGTGGTCAACATCTGAATTTGTTCGGTTGATGGTCCTACAGAGATCATGGGCTGAATAACTTTGTCTCAAGACACATTGTATTGAGGTAGTCTAGATAGTGCATCCGGCATGAAGTTTTTACTTCCCAGAACAAATCGCAACTGGAAATCAAAATGTTTAAAATACAAAGCTCATCTTACTTGTTTAGGGGATAGTTTTCTCAGTTTCTGTAATGCTTGAAATTTTTATGATCTGTCCAAACTTCGAATTTTTCTTTCAACCCTTCTAATAGGTGTCCCATGTACTAAGTGCCCATTTTACGGCGAAAGCCTCCTTTTCCCAAATAGGCCACCTGCGTTCTGTGATTGTAAATTTCCGTGATGTATATGCACATGGCTGTAATTGTCCATCAATGTTATACTGTAAGAGGACAGCCCCCACAGCCACATCATTTGCATCACTTGTATTACAAAACTTTTAGTTGTATCAGGATGTTTTAAAATAGGCTCTTGAGCAAATAAAGCTTTCAGGTCGTCAAACGCTCGCTGACACTCCTGTGACCATACAATGGTCTGGGTTTTGGTGCCTGATGTTTAGTTTTTAACAATTCTGTTAGTGGTAAAGCAATTTGTGTGAATTTAGGAATAAACTGCCGGTAAAAGTTCGCAAATCCTAAAAAACTTTGTAATTGCTTTCGTGTGTTTTGCTCTTTCCAATCAACTATGGCTCTGACTTTATTGTGATCCATTTCTATTCCTTTATTGGATATTCTGTACCCCAAATAATCCAACGACGTACAGTGAAACTTGCACTTCGAAAGTTTAACATATAACTTGGCATCAAGTAATTTTTTCAGAACTTTCCTCACTAAGGTCTCATGTTCCTACATTGTTTTGGTATAAATTAAAATATCATCAAAATATACTAGAATGCCACGCTATAAATGTTCTTGTAATACTTCATTTACAAGTTGCATGAAGACAGCGGATGCCCTTTGCAACCCAAATGGCATAATGTTAAACTGAAAACTTTGAAGGGGGCAATTAAAAGTAGTTTTCCATTGACCCCCCTCTCATATTCAAACTATATAGTAGGCGTCTCGTAAGTCCAATTTCGTAAAATACCTGCCAGTCGCTAACGTTGCTAACAAATCATTGATCAGTGGTAAAGGATATACATTGTCTATACAAATAGTGTTGAGCCCGTGGAAATCAACACAAAGACCCTGAAGAGGAATGTTGCTGTGGCTTCGGTGCAAATGCGTGTGTTGCGTAGTCGTGATATCCAGTTCTTTTTATAAGCTTACCTAATTTTCTGGAACATTTGGAAAAAAAACATCCTTGATATGATAAATATGAGACGTTATTTCACAATATACATGTGATGCCACAATGTTAGAAGACAGTATAGCATACTGACTCTGCTCACAGCCAAAAGTTTGATTCTGATGGGTCAAGGTTGATTCAGCCTTCCATCCTTCCAGGTTTGATAAAATGAGGATGCAGATTGTTGAGGGCAATATGTTGATTATGTAAAGTTTTCAGAGAGTGCTGTAAAGCCCTATGAAGCAATATATAAGTCTAAATATTGCTATTGCTAAGTGTGCATGTTCGTGTGCATGCATGTGTGTGCATGTGTGTGTGTGTTTGTGTGTGTGTGTGTGCATATTTGTTTGTGTATAATGAAGAACGCACATGATACCAATGAAACCCTGAGTATAAACCATATAATGGAACCATAGTAATGGATTGAACAGGAAATGAAATATTATCAAGTTTGTACATTTCATTTGACCAGCCAATCCTTCAAATTTTTACCAAGTTTAATCTGTCAAGGATAGTTGACTGGGGCACAGTCTTGCCAGGTTATCTGGAAACTGTTTGATCCTGTTGGGCCTCAGGAAGTAGATAGTGTCTTTATGACTGTCAGGCCTGCCACTGACTCCTTGGATCCATTCTCTTCCTATATTGCCCAGGAGGTGTCATGTAACTGGATCCTAGCACTGGTTAATTCTTCTTTGAGTGATGGTATTGTTCTCCCCACCTCGCTCTTACAGAGGCAATGATTTGTCTGCTCCTCCAGAAACCACTGCTGGGTTTTACCAAACTGGACAATTTTGATCCAAAATCAAACCTCTCTTTTTTTAGGGGTACCTTTGCCAAAGATCTCTGAAATTTGTCAAAAGGCAACAACAAAGATTACAACACATGCCTGTTATATGGTACACATATGTCCCTTCACACTTCCTTGGAATGAAGAGAGAGAAAGTGAACATTCCAAACTGGATAGCTTAGGTGAATTAAGCAGAAAGTAAACAGTATACTACAGTGAAAATAAGGTATAAAATGTTTGATTTATTGGATAATGAATATAAGTTACAAAATTTCCTGTAAAATTGTGTGGCTTTTATCTTTAAAAAATGCAAATAAAAAATAATAAATTGCTTAAAATAAACATTGACAGATGTTTCCATATCTAGAATTTAAAGAACAAGTAGGGACATGTGATTTATTCCACCCGTCCCCACTTTGTTTCCAAATCATTTTTCCAAGCTATTTTTCATAGATAGGGAATGTCTGATAAGAACATTATATTCACTACTAAAATTAAAATTGAAATCTAGGAGACCAGGCACGTGTAATGGAAAAATATCAGAGCAGATTCCACGGCCTCTCTTGCTCATCTATGGAGCTTAAAAATAATTAAACTGAAAAATAATTAAGTAGAATATACAGGTCTTCCCTAAGTCTTAATGGCTTTGAATAGGTTATGTGCCACCTAAATTGGATATCAGAAGCAGAAGTAAGGTGGAGGCTCAGCTAACGGTAGTGGAACTCAACACAGATATGAACTTTATTGCTGTAACCACAACCATGCTGTTATCTTGTTTGTAAAGAAGGAAGAAATGCTTCATAGTGATTTAAGGAACAGCAGCTGAAACAAAGATAAAAGTGAGATTAAAGATCTCTTGTCTTGGTCATAAATAATGTCTTTGGAATTTATGGGCTTCGCGTTTTACCTTTTCTCCTAAGCAATCCTTCCAAAGCATTCATTTCAAATTGTCCTCTACATCTTTAGGTGCCATTTTGAATGATCCAGAGAAGTTGCCCGAGGATATGTGAGGAACTATCATGTCATTTGCATCCAATGAAGGAAAGGAGGTGATTGCAGGACTGTGCATTGTAAAAAGGAAGCTATTATACACACGATGTACCTAAAGTAAGTAACTTTCAACCATGTATTGTGACAATATGATTTTCCTCCTTTTTGAGAAAACACTTCTCAAGCGCCTTGCACTTCTCCTCTCTCCAATTTTTCTTGAGTGTGCAAAGTGATTTCAGGGGCTACTAAGTATGTATTCTTCTCAATAAAAGACATGTTTTTAATGAATTTATTCGGCATTTTTATTTTAGCCAAAAAAAAGTAAATAACGAAAAGTATCCAGAGAGAAGCTGAACAGAAATTAGTAACACTATAATAGCCTAGTAAATTTTAAGTAGAATTAATAATAGTAGCTTGTTAAACACGGAAAGGGTATAATTAGAAAGAAAGGACACAGAGTATAAGAGACAATTAAGAAAAATACAGTGCACTTCAAATTTACTTTTGAAGATAAAATCAATGAATCATTGCTTAATTATACTGTTAAGGGACTTGTGTCTCCCAGTAATTTAAAGTCAAAAGCATTGAAAGAGTTTAGTAGATACAGAGAATGAGAAATGAAAAAAGGAGGTGGGTAGGTGAGAAAATTAAAAGAAAAGATCAAGTCATTGTACATACAAAAGAACTTTCATATATCAGTGTGTTGTATGTAAAAGTTGGAAAAGTTGAACTCAAGCTTTTCACATCAATCCAAAAATCTATAGTGAATAATATATTCATCAGATTACAAGTAGTTCAGCTGGTTCCTTTCTACATAATTGACATGCTGATGGGTGATATTTTAAGGGACAACTGATTTTTAGATAGATAGAAAGAAATAGATTATATTTACACACACACTACACACACACACACACACACACACACACACACACTACACACACAAGATCAGAAGTTCAGAATCTTTGTTAAGTCATAAACTGCATTTTGAGCCTATACCGCAAAAAGCATTTATTCTCTAGGTTACTTTCACTGAATGACATCAGTGATAGGTCAGATTTGTATTATCTGTACAGGTGGTCCTTATTTAACAACCATTCATCAGCAACCATTCAAACTTATGACTGCACTAAACAAATGATAGTTACAACTAGACCTTGTATTCAGGCTGTCACAGTATCCTGCAGTCATGTGATTGTGATTTGTTACCTTCCTGATAAGTGAATGTATGGTCAAAGCAAAGTCAAATAGCTGGCAGGAAATTAGAAGTGGTCGTATGAGCTCCTAACTTAACAACTCTCATGATCCTTGTTTAATTATGGCAACTGGGGTTTCTGGAACTGTCAACAAATTTTTGACTGACAGTTACATCAATTAACAATAGAGCTTTTGTTTTCATTTAGCATTGTTAAACAATAACACTCTGCAGCAGATTTTTTTTTTTTTTTGAAAATTTTATTGATTTTTAAAAACAAACATAAACAAACAAACATAAAACATAAAAAATCTTTTTTGAAAGCGGCTTGATCCCAGGTTACATCTCTTCGTACAGACACAAATTCAAGTTCATGCTCATTTTTATATACCATTCCATATCTTATTACCATTCTATATTTTCTATATAGCTTCTCCCCTCTTTTAACTTTCTTAATTTTATTTTATTTATTTCATCTCAATTCAGATCATTATACTTATATTATTTGTCTGTCCTGTTTCAGCTGTCTATTATCTTTTCTCATTAAACAAAATTTCTCCTGTAATCACTGATTGGAGTATGACGCCTTTATATCTTTCCCCTAAAATTATAACACTTAATATAATACATAACTTCCATTCGGATTCTGCTTGGTACATTCTAAAACTACACTATTCCAAAAAAAGAAAAAATTATGAATATATAATATAATTAAAACAACAATCCATACCAATTCAATTATATCATTAATATTAATATTCATTTAAATCTTAAACATTTTACACATTACTTTTCAAATAAATATCATACTTCTATGGGAACACTTATAAACTTTCCATAGTTACTTCCCCCCACTTCACTTATATTTTATAAAACATTGAGTAGTTAAAATGTTCCCATTCCTTCCTAATTCAATTCTCTCATTTATTTCATTTCATTTATTTTGTTCACAAAAGTTTCACTGAATTACACTGACTATTTTATCCCGCTTTTTAATCATATGTTGTTTCCAATTTTCTAACATTATTTCTAATACAAATATAACAATACAATCTTATGTACCTTTACAAAATCCCTTTTTCAGTTAAATTTTCACCCATTATCTCTGAATAAGTTCTGTTTCTTTACATCTTGCTCCAAACCTTTGTAACTTCTCTTCCCTTCCTTCTTCCCTTTCTTCTTCTCTCTCCCCTTTTTACCCCTTTGTCTCTCCACTTCCATTTCCCTCTTCTGTATTCCCCTTTTCTGTTGCTTTCTAACATTATATCCACTTTTCACATTATTTTTCCCTTTTTTGGCTGTTTTTTTAGGTCTTAAATTCTCCATTCTCTTCCCCCCCTTTCCCCTTTCTTCCCCAAATAAAGTTACTTGTTCATTAAAGATGGCTTCTTCTTTGTCCCAATCTTCTTGTTGTGCAGTCTTTTCTTGTAGTTTCTCGTAGGTACAAATCGCCATTTCTAAGAATTGAAAAATGGAGCCAAAAGAGCCCTTCCCTTCTTGTGCCTCTTCTTTATATTTTTTAAATTCCATTTTCAGTTCATCCACAAGTGATGCCATTGTATAATTTTTTTAAACAACCACCCAATTGTTTTTAGTCATTCAAATATAATTTCCAGAAGTCCCAAAGTCACCAAGCAATCCAAATACACACAAGCTGTTTCTTTTAACACTTTCTTCTTTTTTCACTTTCTCTTCCAGGGGTTACTATTTAGTTGCAAAGTTCCAGTTAGAATGTATCTTTTAGAAATCTTATTGAGATTTAACTTTAGATTCTTTTGAATTCCAGGCAGGCTCCTCCTTCCAAATCCTGCCCTTATTCTTTCCCTCTCCCTTCCCACTTATAGCTAAAAAAAAGAATTTTTTAGTGTTCAGAAATCTTTATTGCCCCCTTGACATTTAATTATATTTCCAGTTTAATTACCTATTGGTGCCAAAGCGGATTTTTCTGATTTCTCATTCAGCTCTCTTCACTGTCAATGTAAGAAAGGAGAGTGAAAAAAAAACTTTCCCTTTTCACTTTCATTCGCTGTTTCTGAGTCTTCTTTGGGAGCGATGTATCTTTTATAAAATTTAAATTCCAGAATACCTTAGTTGTTGCTTCTTATCCCAGTCAGCCAAAACTTTCACTTCTTAACTTCCTCCTGCACTTTCTTTTCCAGTTGAGTGCTTCTTTGAGGTGGCCATTTCTGACCGCCGCTCTTACCGCCTTCGGGAAAGGGAATTTGGCCAGCTGAGGAGGAGAGATGTGGCTCCCCTCGACCCTGCTGGTGCTCCCCTGTCTTCACCACCTCTACGAGGTGGCTTAGCCCTGAAGCCAGCTGGCTCGGGGTGCTCCAGCGGCGAGCCCAGGCAGAAACTGCGCACGATCGTGGATTCCTGCCTGCTGCCGAAGCCCTGCAAACCAGAAGTCTCTGCAGCAGATTTTTTATTGTGTTTCTTTTACTTTGATTTTGTTGTATCTTAACCATAAACTTTGAAGTTAAGAGCAAGCTCCAAATATTAATAAATATAAAAAAGGGTGGATAAAAGGTATGGCCTAGATGATTTGCCTTTTTAATAAAAAAGCCCATGTTTTGGAACCCCCTCAAACCTTCATTTGGCCTGGCATTTTCTACTGATATTTCACAAGGCTACGAACATTATTCTGAGGATAGAACTTCTAGCAGGCCCATTCTTGAAGTTTAGATAAGGTGAACTTAGTTACATTTGGCAAGGTAGTTCCTGCTAAGTCCCCAGTGCTAAACTAGCAATTCGAACTGAGCTTGGGATCCTAGTGGCAACCACTGAGTGACCTTAGAATAGGTGCTGGTTTGCAATATTTGGTTTACCCCCATTTGCAGTTTGGATACAATATTCAATATGGTCCATAATTTCTGAGATATCTTCTCAGGCAAGTCCAGTGCTTCAGCCTCACTGATGCTCACAGAAAATCAATTACACAGGAGACTTGAAACCCTTTTTTTAAAATTGACCATAAAAACAGAATATTGCAAGTCTGAATGTCCTCCTTAAAATTCAGTGAGTTAAAGCCTCAGCTGTCTGAATCTCTTCTGAATCTTATGTTGGTTTGGACTTAAAAAATCTTTCAGCCAATTTTGTCTACATAATGATTCCTATATATCTCCATCAAGGTCATCTAGATAGATAGATAGAAAGAAAGAAAGAAAGAAAGAAAGAAAGAAAGAAAGAAAGAAAGAAAGAAAGAAAGAAAGAAAGAAAGAAAGAAAGAAAGAAAATTCTTTATTGGCCAAGTGTGATTGGACACACAAGGAATTTGCTTTCACTGTACATAAAAGAAAAGATACATTCATCAAGTCAAGAATCATAAGGTACAACACTTAATAATATTCATAGGGTACAATAAGCAATCAAATCATACTAGGAAACAGTCAATATAATTACAAAATACAATATTCTTTCCTCTATACAAGTAATGATTGGACTGTGAGTTACCATACAGGGGATTACTAAATATAGGTAATTCTTGATTTACCACCACAAGAGTCCAGAATTTATGCTAATAAGTGAGAAATTTGTAAACTGAGTTTTCCCCCATTTTACAAACTTTCTTGCCATAGTAGTTAACTGAATCATTGCAGTCATTAACATGTTTGTGAAGTGAATCTGGCTTCCCCATTGACTTTGCTTATCAGAAGGTTTCAAAAGGTAATTGCATGATCCCGGAACACTGCAATTATCATAAATAGTTGCCAAGCATATGAATTTGACCACATGATCAAGGAGATGCTGCAACATTCATAATGTGAAAAATGTCACTTTTTCAGTGTTATTGTAACTTTGATAGGTTATTAAACAAACCGTTATAAAGAGCTATCTGTAAAACTAACAGGTCAGATCATCCCAGCCACAAGGAATTACCTTACCAAATTCCATATCCTGCTTAAATAAGGGATGTCAGAAATAATGAGCCATCTCTTTTGGGAGGAATGCAGCTCTCATCCAGAGTAATTACTAAGATATATGTTACAATAACTATTAAATCTATGTTACAAAATAATCCCGGTGTTCACATATGAAAAAGAAGTTGGTCTTAACATTTACTCTGAACATGTTCTTCCCCAACTAATTCTTAGCAATCTAAAGTTAGTAATCCTTCAGTATGTTTGATTCAGTCTGATGTGTGTGTAGAACAACAGCAAAAAATCATACCAATTGAGAAGGTGGGAAATAAAGAAAAAGAAAACTGCTATAGGAGAAAAATATGTACTTTTTATAGCCAAATTATCATCATTTTTCCAGGGAATACCTTGGAAAAATGGAAAATAATATGAATCAGGGAAAATAATATGAATCAAACATCTTGCAACAGATCAGGATATTCAAAACACAATGGGACTTTTGGTATAATAAAGATATTGTACAGCTGAGGGTCATTAGTATATTGATGACATTTGACTCCAAACAGGAAGATAATATCTCCAAGTGATTTAATATATATTGAAGACAGCACTAAATCTTGTGACAAACAGTACAAACATGGCTCAAATATTACCATCATCACCCCAATAACTATCATCTCAGTTCAAAGTTAAATTACTATAACATGCTTTAAAACTGACACCAAGTACTTATTTTGTATTTTTTTTTTAATTTATCAAGAAAATCTTTCAAGAATCACATTATTTTATGTTAAATGATAACATTCTGTAAGCATCACATCTCAGTCTAGGAAAGACATAATAGCAACTGCTTTGTCTTCATGTTCAGCCTGATTTGAATAGGGCTCCTTGCTTGAGGAGATAAAATGCTTTTATTACCCTTGCAATAAGGAACATTACTATGTTGAAAAGGACCTTATGAAAATCTATGGGATTTTTTCCCCTGAAGCCTCAGGTAATTTTTTTAAACTTCTGATAGGTTCCACTGACTCACCAAACAAAAGGCATAATTTGATATTCTTCATTTTTCCTTCCTAAACAGTTATTGAGAGACACATGGGAACAAATGATGAAGCAAGCAGGAGACAACATAGAAAATGTAGAAATGGGGAAAATATACTATTTAAAGAATTCCATGTCTAAAGCAAAGCAATCATACATACAAAAATTTCTTGTCTTGAAGTCCCCCAAAGTTTTGGAATCACTGCCTATTTGTTCATCGCCTTCAGTTAGGTGAAATTGGAAGGTATATGGCAACAATTATTAAATGAAGATAATTCAAATGGGCTAACTACAGAATGCCAGGACCAATGCAGAGGTGGTATTCAGCAGGTTCTGGCCAGTTCTGGAGAACTGGTAGCAGAAATTTTGAGTAGTTCAGAGAACCGGCAAATACCACCTCTGACTGGCCCTGCCCCATCTATTCTCTGCCTCCTGAGTCCCAGCTGATTAGCTGGGTCTACTTTTGTTGCCCTGCACAGGAGAACAGAGCTGGAAAGCAGGTTATTGGGGTGGGGAGGGAATGGGATTTTGCAGTAACCTTCCCCCAGGAGTGGGGAGGGAATAAAGATTTTGCAGTATCCTTTCCCTGGCATGAGGTGGGAATGGAGATTTTTACAGTATCCTTCCCCTGTGACACCCATCAAGCCACACCCACAGAATTGGTAGTAAAAAAAATTGAATTCCACCACTGGACTAATGATACCCATGGGAATAAAATTTGAGAAAGTTGTGATAATTTCAGGGCCACCATGACTTCTGATTACACTTCCCAGAAATACATAGATTGCATGACACAAGGGAGGATGGAATGTATCATCAGCTTTCTTGCATCCCTCCAGCCCCTTAACCCAATAGGCTGAAGTTTGAAATCACTTAATACTGGTGAGCTGCAAGGGAAAGAGAAGTAAGCAACTCAGATGCCTGTTAGTGAGGTAGTGCTTGCTGTGGGGGAGGGCGATAATGGAGAGCCAAAGGGTGAGCTCTTTTCCTAGCTAGAAAGAGGAAGACATGCTGGGATGGGGGGAAAGGGAAATAGTTTTCTTTGCAGTTCATGGCTGCCTTTTTGCCTACTTACCTCAGCAAAGTGGTAGATAGTTCTACAGGTCAACCAAAGAGGAGGAAGAGGAAGAAGAGTGATTTCTGATGCTCCCTTCCAGCTTTCCACAAGCAATGTTAAAGGGGAGGCCAGCAGGAAGTTGGAAGTCACTTCTGCTCCCACTGCTTCTCTATCCATCTGTAATCATTCTATTTCTCTGTTTAGGAAATATCTGGTCCAATGGATCATGAGTTGCCTAGTTTCTACTAAAATTTATAAACAGACTATATAGAATGCAGGTAGTCCTTGACACAACAGTTCATTTAGTGACCATTCAAAGTTACCACAGCACTGAAAAAAGTGATTTATGACAATTTTTCACACTTACGATGTTGCAGCATCTGTATGGTCACATGATTTATATTCAGATGCTTGACAACTGACTCACATTTATGACAGTTGCAGTGTCCTGGGGTCATGTGATACCCTTTTGTGGTTTTCTGACAAGCAAAGTCAATGGGGAAACCAGATTCACTTAACAACTTTGTTACTAATTTAAGAACTGCAGTGATTCACTTACCAAATGTGGTGAGAAAAGTCATAAAATGGGGCAAAACTCACTCAACAAATTTCTCATTTAACAACATAAATTTTGGGCTCAAATGAGATCATAAGTTGAGGACTACCTGTATATAACATTTGGTTAACATTGGGTTTCCATATTTCTTTAGAATGATGTATTTACAAAAAAAGTATTTTGAGTGTGTATGTATGTGTATGTGAATCTTTATTTATATCTCTTTTTACACACAAACACACACACACAGAGTAAGAGAGAGGGGGTGTGGAGGGAGGGAGGGAGAGGACAAACTACTTGTCAGTGTTTTCTAGGAATAAATCTTGCCAATAAATCTTGCCCACAATTACCTGAGCCTTCTGGGTTAACAACAGACAAACTTCAAGAAGTCACCAGAAAATTATAACATAGAAATCAGTGTTTGTTTTATTTCAGATAAGTGCAATATATTCTTCTCAATCTTCACAATAAGACAATCAATCATTGAGAGGGATCTGATATGCTAATATCAACTTCCAAGTAACATGCCCAAAGAAAGCAGAACTCCGAGGCAGGTAGATTCCTTAAAGAACAATTTATTGGATACCTCATATTGGCACACTTAGTGAAAACCAACTCCGAAGGTTCCTACAGTTTTCACCAAATTAAAAAGTAAAAGTTTTCCCTTCCCCAAATCATCAGTCACATTGTCCAATCGAGGCACTGGCTGGTTACTTCACTCTTCCTCTCCTCAGCCACCTCTTGGTATGTCCTTGGTTTTCACAGGAAAACTTTGTTTTGACTACAAATCCCTGGATAGCTATTCCCCCCTCCCTGTCCCTTCTTCTTCCTCAAAGATGGTTTCAGCCAGGTTCACTTCAGAGTTGACAGCTGTACTGTAGAATGAGCATGTTGATCCTGCTGTCTAGAATGTTCTCCTAGGGTTTTCTCTCATGGCACAATTAATAAAATGACAGCTCCACAGGGAAAGCCACCTACTAAATATATGGAGATGAATTTAGTATAAAATTAGTATACTCCCCCTTTCACTATTAGTGCACTAATCTTACTCCAAAATTGGATTGAGAGAAGTAAGAAGACCAATTCTTTCAGTTGAGTTTTAGTCCTTCACAGCACTGAAGAAATGTTGCCCTTGATTGAAAGAAAGTATATACTGCTAAACTACTGAAATGCATTTTAAGAAATTAAAATGAACATAACACAGTTGAAATTAAACTGAAAAGAAATGATATTCTCAATGGTACATCTGCAAATAATATGTGTATTTTAAGCAGCACAGCAACCATCAGTAGCATTGAAACAGGCACAACTTCCCCAAATTTCATTTCCTCAGGAATCATAGGTCTCAGATTTTGGACACATTCTGCAAGTTAGCTTTCTTGAGGTATCTTGGTTCAAAATTGTTACCCTGTGATGTACTGCTTCAACCAATTAAAGGTCATGATAATGAGAATATTAGTAATATATACATATGACTGATCATATTATTGATTTTTGTTCTATTTTGTTACTTAATATTAACAAATGTTTGTTCATTTGTTTGTTTGGTGCCACAATTAAGGACTCATAGAGATCAAAGTCATACAATCCTTGCTTTAATCTCTTTTTATCAGATTTCACATTGCTCCTCAGAATGGCAACATTGAGAATGGAACACCCAAGAGAAAGTCTAATTAATAGTCCCTTTTATGCACAATCTAAAGTTCTTTCAATTGAAGTTCTTTGGATGGGATCCATTCTGGTCCCTGTATCTACTATGCATCTTTAATATGTAATTTGGCTTGCTGTTTTGCTTATATGTTTCTAAAGCAGTAATGTTCTGTGATAAGCTCACAGTGTTTTCTGAGTTCCAGAAACATGTCTATTTTTATATTTCATATAGGTTGTTGTTTTTTTAATTATCCTGGTGTGAAGTTTGTGTTTTGGTATTAAGCTGTCTGCCATTCTGGGTATCATAACAATGGACAAACATTATATTTTGTTCCAATAATTCTAGGTAGTCATCAGTGAGGCGGGATAGTGACAATAAGATAGGCACTGAAGAATCCATAAAGGAGACTTTATAGCTCAGGGTTGAAATAATGAATCCTTGGTATTCTCAGAGACCACTAAGGAGCCTGCACTGAAGAATGACAAGAGAATAGCTATAGTGAATAGGAAGGGGCAGAACTAATAATGATATAGCTAGCAATCTTCTTTTTTTTAAAAAAAAAAATTAACCTATTAATCTTTTAATTAAAAATTAACCTTTCATGTTTTATATGGGATTTTTCTGTATTACTGGCACAGAATAACATACAATGAAAAATTATTTTAGGCAGATCTATAACATTTGCCATATTTAAAATATATATTTATAGTCTAAACTCTGGGCTTTTTATCAAGCTCATATGAACTTCTCTCTTTTTGTTCTTTCATTTTTCTCACATATGCACCAAATCCTGAAACTCTTTCATTTTCTCTCTCACACACTCAGAAAAAAAATTTTTTTCTTGCATTCACAGGCAGACACATATACACCAGCCAACTTCAGATAGTAATTTTCTGAAAGAACTAAATGTTCTAAAATCAGATATAAATTCAATTATTTCCCTTTCCAACAACAGGAATTAAAAGGTGCTACATACAATTTGTAATTCTCACACAATATTGTACTTCCATTCTTCTATAAGTGACAGTGAGTAACAGGGTTTTCCATATTAAAGTCTTCAAAAGATGGCATATTGAAATTTGTCATAATAAGATTATCCACTGAAGCATCAGAAGGGTGTTGTGGTGCATTAATTCCATTCTGCTCTATAATGCTTAATTGTTGAATATATGTTCACTCCCTCCCACTCTGAAAGCTTCTGGGAATTGCACTTGTCAGGAAATTATTGACCCTTCAGAATCAACAGAAGATTGCTGTTATGTAGTTGCAAAGAAATTCATTTTAATTATTCTGAAAGTGTACAGGTAATATTAAGCTTAGTAGCTGTAAGCATGTGTGTGTGTGTGTGTGTGTGTGTGTGCGTATACATACCTATGGATATAGAGGATGGATATGTGGATGGATAGAAATGAGAGCGAGAGCGAGAGCGAGAGCGAGAGAGAGAGAGAGAGAGAGAGAGAGAGAGAGAGAGAGAGAGAGAAATGTGACATTTATATTTCACTTTTCCATCAGAAGTAGGGTCAAGGACAGCTAGCGATAAAATGCAAGGAATAAAATGGAAAAAAAATTCAACACTGATTTATCAAATCGAAACACATTGATTACAAGCACCCACCCATCCTCAAAACTACTTCAGCAATCATGCTCATCCTATTCTGATCTGATTCTTGCAACACAATCATTCTGTCTGTGCTTACAAAGAATTGCCTTATACACAAAGGAGTTACAGCAGTATATGCTACAATACTACTCAGGAAGGGACAAATCACTTTTCAAGGTAGTGGGGGTAAGACAAGAGGCAACATAACCCAGGGCTGGATTGGAGGAAGAGAATTAGCATAGCCACTTCTTAGAATCTCCCTGGTTATATCTATTAGGGTGAGAGAGTAAGGATTTAGTCTGGCAAGATTCTGTCTATTGTAGGTAGCCAAATAAAGAACTGACCTTTGGCTGAATTGTTCTATGTCATTCTTGATCTGGCTTTAAATTATAGCTTTAAATGGAATATTTGCCTTATTGGTTTCCTATGTTTGTTTTAAACATTCTACACTTATTTCACAATGGAAGAATGATAAAATTGACAAAATAATAAAAAATGCCAAATTAATCCAATGTAGTTCTATTTACAAGAAGGAAGACAAAATCAATGCAAAAATTTTTTTTTATCCACCCTCATAAAAGTCATTAGAACTTTGTATGCTAATCATTGTTGTTGGCAACTAGTTCTTTGACTGTTTCAAACCAAAGGAGTAAGTCAGGTTGAGGGTGGGATCAAACAGTATTTGATTATTGTATTGTGCTCCATCACTTGTGAGAAAAATATTCTCATATCCTGGAAGCACTCTCTATGCTACCTTTATGAGTTAAAGGAGTTTTTTTTAATTCAAGTATTTCCTTAAAGATGTTACATGGTTATATCATCATGCAGATGTGCCACTTTTGGAAGTCTTTCCACTTAATTTCAATTTAATGTAGAAATTGAAAAGGAGAGCTTGATACATCCTTGCTTATTCACCCAGGAAGGGGCTAAGCAAGGGTATATCCAATTTTTATAAGTGCTATAACTCAAGACATATCCAAAAATAAATTCCATCCTTCAAGTTTTGCACTTTAGGAAGTAAAGAAAAATGGTTATGAACTACTCCGAAACAAGAACAGCACTGTTTATCAAAATATATGTAAATTGCAATCAGAAAGATAAATGGTATCTTCATAGAACAAGTCAAGGATTTTAAATAATTGGGAGCCAATTACTTTACTCACTTCTGACATAGGAAAGCTAGGCTAGACTCCCTACTATTTCATCTACAATTTTAGAAGGATATATAATAATTTCTTTTTACAAGTTCTTGTTGTGCCCTATGTGGAAGGGTTGACTGAATTAGTTTCACTTGATTAAATGCATTGTCCTTTTCATCAAGCCTGGCATTTTGAATATTGAGTTGAGATTCAAAAATGTTAGTCAGTAAAAGATTTAACTATAGGCTACAATGGGGAAAAATTAGAATATTCACAGTTCCTTCATTTTGTATCAGAATGGAAGACCAAAATAACAGTGATGATGAAACACTTTTTCCCTATAAAACACATGTACCCTTTAACATTTCAGTCATATTTAAGTGCTCAAAGTTTCAAGGGGTCACTGGGATACATTTTTGGGAAATGTTCCCCACTTTCCTGTTAAAAGTAGAAAGAGAGGATGAATAAGCCTTTATAGAGATGATGAAGAGCTTATAGAGAAGTTGTGCTGAACCAATGTAGAATATTGACTAGACTTTCAGTTTGGTCTAGTGGTTAAGACAGAAGGGGTGGGGACTGTGAATTCAGGTCCCACCATAGCCATAAAAGGCAGCTAGGTGACTTTCAGCCAGTCACTCTCTCCCAGCTCAAAACACCTTCAGGATTGTTATTATGGGGAAAATAGGAGGAAGGTGTGTTGAATATGCTCCTGACTGTGCAATTGAAACAACTACCATTACCTCCACAACAGAGCATTATATATGTTCAGCTAATACAGGAGTGTCAAACTCAAGGCCTGCAGCCTGCATCTGGCCCAAGGGATGCTTACATCTGGCCCATGGGGCCACATTCAAAACAGTGAAGGATTGTCCCATGGTACGTCTACCAACTAAAACGGGACTAGGGAATTCATTTTCGCTGGCAGAGGGTTGCAGGAGGCTGTTCCAGCCAAAAATGGAGCTTGGGAGGCCATTTTCACTGGCATTGCGCTTGGGCCACCAAAGGCGCTTCCCGACATGAGAGACGTCAAGCTGGCCATGCCCACCCTGGCAATGCCCCCCACCTCTCCCCCCAAAGTCAAATACAACTCTGATTTGGCCCTCAATGAAATCGAGTTTGACACCCCATAGTCAATACATAATGATATAAATAATTTGAATTTTACACAATGAGAGCCACTTTGATTTAGCTGTTAAAAGTATAGAAATGGGAAGGCTGTGAGTTCTAGAGTCACTTTAGGCACAGATACAGCTGGGTGAATTTGGGCCAGTTACTCCTTTTGAGCCTTAGGAAACAGACATTGGCAAACAGAAAAATAGAAATCTACTCCCACCACCCCCACGCAACCCCCCCCCCCAAAAAAAAAACTGCATGCATTTTTCCAAGCAGATGCCAGGAATTCACATTGATTCAAAGCCACACTCTTTCAGATGCAATAACACAATGGAGAAACTCAGCACAAGACTGAATACCAGAAAGCAAACAAGTTTTAAAATTCAATATTTAGACAAGACTTTATTTTTTTAAAAAAATGGAACAAGTGAGACAAATGAAAGATGAAGAAGCAAGGAAACCAATGCAAATCAAGTAGGCACAGAAACAAAAAGACTATGTATACTACAGGTCAAACAAGTTGAGAGTTCAGTGAAAATACAGATAAGTGGGTAGGGAGTTGAAAAACAATAAAAGAACTCAGAGGAAAGAAGGAAAATCAGAAAATAAAAGCAGAATAATATTCTGTTTCTTTCAGCATCCATCCATGTAAACTTAGCTAAATCAGTTCTAGTTACAAAGTAAGAACAAACAAGAGAACAATGTTCCCACCTGTCTGACAGGTTTTATATATAATTATGGTGTTCTTGGTGTTCTCTGAACCTGATTGTTGGCTTGCTAGGTAACTCATGACCTTGTCTTGTAATTAAATGTCTGCAAGCCAATAACCAAGTTTAGAGAACATCAAGAACTCCACAATTCAACTTTAAGCTACAGATATTCTTTTCTATTACAATCATATAATTCATTGGTCAGCTACTCCTGTCAGCATCCTCTAGACAATCTATCCCACCATATTATTCACTACCACCACCACCAACAACAACAACAACAACAACAACACTCCTTCTTCTCACATTTTTGCATATATGGAAGGAATGGGGACACAACATTTGCAATAACTACATCTTAGAGTCCTTTGAATATCCAAAGCAGTTTGAAGGCACATAATTTAATAGGACATTACAAAACTAATTCAAATGTATTATTTTCAAGGATTATTAAAACAATTTTTTTCATTCAAATTACCCCTTAAAGTTTTCATATCTGTAAAGTGCCACACACATGCTGATATTGTGTTCAAAATGAAGTAACAGTAGTAAAAGTTCTTATGGCTAATTTAACTCACAATTGTTTTGTTGCAATAACAAGCAAGCATTGATCTCATTTATTTAGTTTCCCAAGATTCTTTTATTTTTATTTTAAAATAATAATGTTCACAGGGGGCTTTTTTTCTGGGCAGTCACCAAAATCTTGCCAAGTAGGACAGATAGATAATTAAACTGTAGGTATAACACAATAAGCCATCAAACTTTATTTGTTGCATTTGAAATATTAGACCACCATCACCAAGCAAATGAGTAATATAATAGTGTAATGAGAACAGTGTTTGTACTTCAAAATTAAAATGCTTCACTGAGAACTATTACCGATACTTAATTTCTGTGTGCTATATTAGTCTCTGAGACATAGCTGTGTTATGCTAAAAACAATAGCATAACCAGAGCAAATGTGAACATTAAGCATATAATCAAATATTTTCAAAACATATATGTATGCCCCTCTTGAAACAGTAATAGAAGAGCAAATGGCATTTTTTTTTCTTGAAGAAAAGATCCAGGGTTAGTTACAATGTGACTAAGATAAGCAGGGTTTAGATTCAAAATTATCTTAAACCAACTGATTTATTAGGTGAAAAATTCCAAAATAAATTTAGTGGTTAAGACATCTGGCTAGAAACTGTGAAACTGTGAATTCTAGTTCCAAGGTGGCACAAAGTCAGCTAGTTAATCTTGACCCAGTCACCCTCTATCTCTCCTAGGGAGAAGGCACTTCTAAAAAAATTATGAAGAAATTGCAGGGGCTTCTCTGGGAAATCAAGTGTCAAAACTGACTCAAAGGCACATATAGACAACTATGACAACAAACCTTTTGAAACAGACAGGTGTGTTTCCTCCAGTAGCCAATTGATGGCTAATTTTTGTGTTCCCTCTCTATTTAATGGTTAAAACAATATATCTACTAGAGCAGTGACCCCCAACCTTTTGGGCCACAGGGACTAGTTCTGTGGAGAGAGGACTGGAAAGGGTGTAGTTTCACATGTTGCCTGAATCCTGCAGATGGGGCTTTGCTTGTTTGCACGAACTGGTTTCTGGCATGCTGCAGCCCAACGGTGGTCCACAGACTGGGGTTGGGAACCCCTGTACAAGGGATCCCATAACTCCTCTTCATCAATATACAACTTGAGTTGTCAGAATTTTTCCCATGTTTCTTCATTACAAGAAAGTCTGCTTGTCACAAAGGATTATTTACTTGTATTTAATTGCGACCTTTAAAAACCTGGCTAATGATTACTCTTGAATAAATAATCACAGAATAGGAGTAGACTTTAGAGCTCATATAATTTCTCAAAGGATTTATAATACTGAATGAAACTATAATCCCTAAATATTATAAGGGAAGGAAAACCCATCATTCTCCAATCATTCACTAACCATTGGGATGATTTTTTTTCTCTCTATAAAGTCTGGTTAAAATTATTTATTTATTTATTTATTTGATTTGCCAATTGTTTACAAGATAATAAGTATAAATGTATACATAGTTGTGAATACATGAAATGGTTACATATAAGAAAAATAAAAGAATAAGAGAAACAATAGGACAGGGACGGTAGGCACGTTGGTGCGCTTATGCACGCCCCTACAGACCTCTTAGGAAAGGGGTGAGGTCAATAGTAGACAGTCTAAGGTTAAAGTTTTGGGGTTTGGGGAAGAAACTACAGAGTCGGGTAGAGTATTCCAGACATTGACCACTCTATTGCTGAAGTCGTATTTCCTGCAATCAAGTTTGGTGTGGTTTACTTTGAGTTTGTATCTATTGTGTGCTCTTGTGTTGTTATGGTTGAAGCTGAAGTATTCATTGACAGGTAGGACATTGCAATGTATGATTTTGTATACCATGCTTAAGTCAGACCGAAGACGGCGTAATTCAAGGTTTTCTAGTTCTAGAATTTCAAGTCTGGTGGCATAAGGTATTCTACATCGAGTAGAGGAGTGGAGAACTCTTCTCTGTGAAATATTTCTGGACTTTCTCAATTGTGCTAATATCAGATACGTAGTGTGGGTTCCAGACTGATGAACTGTATTCGAGTATTGGTCTAGCAAATGTTTTGTATGCTCTGGTTAGTAGTGTGATATTACCAGAGAAAAAGCTACGTAGGATTAGGTTAACAACTCTTAATGCCTTTTTGGCTATGTAGTTGCAGTGTGCTCTAGCACTTAGATCATTAGAGGGGAGTATTCCAAGGTCCTTTACAGAGCTTGGGTCATCAACAAGATCTTGACTATTCAGCTTGTATTTTATTTTCTGATTTTTTTGCCAATATGTAAGACAGAGCATTTATTTGTTGAGATTTGAAGTTGCCATTTGTTTGACCATTCGGATACATAGTCAAGATCTTTTTGTAGGGTAGCAGTATTGTCTGTGGTATTGAACAGCTTTACATCATCAGCGAAGAGAACGCAATTGCTCTTAATATGATCACAGAGGTCGTTTATGTAGAGTATGAAGAGAGTTGGTCCTAGAACACTGCCTTGGGGAACACCACTATTGACAGGTACTGGATTTGATAGGACGCTCCCGATTTTGACCATTTGTTGTCTGTTTGACAGGAATGCTTCTATCCAGTTATTCAGTTGTCCAGAGATACCATAGGATTTTATTTTTAGGAGTAGTTTGTCGTGTACCACTGAATCAAAGGCTTTACAGAAGTCTATGTAGATTGCGTCTATTGTTTTGCCCTGGTCGAGTTGTGTCGTCCATATGTTTTTGCAGTGTAAGAGTTGCAGATTACAGGATAGTTTTTTTTGAAACCAAATTGTTTATTGGAGAGTAGGTTATTTGTCTCTAAGTGAAGGATGATGGATTGGTTAATAATTGATTCCATGACTTTACAGGTGACGCAGCATAAAGAGATTGGCCTGTAATTTTCAACTAGGCTTGGGTCTCCTTTTTGAAGATGGGGATGACTGTGGCTTGTGACCATAGGTTAGGCAAGGAGCTGGTTCTGAAAGATTTTTCAAAGATTATGCTTAGAGGTTTGGCTATGGCAGTGGATAGCTTTCTTAAGAAGTAGGCACATATTCCATCCGGTCCAATAGATAGAGATGGTTTTAGGTTGCGTATTGCTTTTTCAACATTGTCTTCTGTGAAATCGATATGTATTAGATCATTGTTGTTATCTGTGGTACGGCTAGGAAATATTGGGCATGATCCATTGCTGTTTACAAATACTGAGCCGAAGAATGTGTTAAAGATGTTGGCTTTAATGGTGTCGTCGTGCAGTCTTTACCATCAGGTCCTATCAAGGAGGGATGGACCTTGAGTCTTTTAGTTTGTTGTTTACAAAATTGTAAAAAGCGCGGGTGGAATTGGTGCTTAGAAGGTTTTCCTCTTGTTTAATGTGATAATTGGTGCATTCGGTCTTTATCTGGTGGCATAGATTTTTGTATCGGTTTTTGAAATTGGCAACGTGACCAGATTTGTTTTTCCGCCAGAGTGATCTCTTTTTGGATTGAAGTTTCCTTATTGATATGGGTAATCTGCTTTTTGTTTTGTTTTGGGAGTTGTTGTTGGTACATATAGTTTGATGACTCTTTTGACTTCAAGTAAAAATATGTTATAATGGTCTTCAACGGTATTGCATCCAGTGAATAGAGATTGCCAATCAAGGGATGAGAGATCGTTGTCTATAAGATCATAGTTGCCTTTTTGAAGTTACAATAGGGGATTACATCATTGTGGTGATTTTTGTGTGGATGTATGTTGAGACAAAAGTCGATCATATTGTGGTCACTACTGGAAAAGGGTTCTTTAGATTGTATTCCGTAGATTAGGTTCAAACTGTTGCAGAAGATGAGATCGAGGCAGTTGTTTAGTCTAGTGTTGTTGGTTACTAGTTGTTCCAGTCCCAGATTTGTAATAGCATTGTAGAAGGTTGTGTGTATGATTTCAGTTGTACAATCATTTAGGGTCCAGTTAATATGAGGTAGATTGAAATCACCAAGAAGGATAAAAGGGTATGGGCAGGATGCAGCCCATGTTAGTAATGTATTTAGCTTGTTTACATGTTCGATGTCATAATCAGGTGCTCTGTAACATAGTAAGAATCGAATTGTGATATTTGAGGATAGTTCACAGATGATGGTTTCAGGAAGGGCAAACTCCTGGGTAACTTGGATATTTTTTAGATGTAAGGATTTTTATAGAATATAGCAACTCCACCTCCTCGACGATTTTCACGATCTGATCTGTAAACATGATAGTCTCTTACTGTGGTAATGGAGTCGGGGAGAGATGCATTGAGCCATGTTTCACAGACAAATATAATGTCGAAGTTAGCCATATTTAGGAGGAAGAGAAATTCAGGTATTTTATTCACGAGGCTTCTTGCATTGAGTAGTTTGCATTTAAGGCCGGCAGTAGTTGGAATTGAGGTAGTTGGGGGCGTGCGTGCCTAGTCTTGGGTGATGGTGGATGGGTTGAGGTAGGGTTGTGGTTGAGGGTAAAAGCTGAGTATTGGGTTGAGTGGTTTACTTTTGATACAGTCAGCATGGTAGTCAATGTACAGGTCCTTCTCTCCATTGTCTAGACGGTTTTGAGTTCGATGCGGAGTGCACGGGAGCGGGCACGTTGCTGTATGGTTAGGTCAGGGCGGCAACGGAGGTTCTTATGGATGGTGTTGGTTTTGGCGAGTGAGTTTATAGTATAAATGAATTTACGTTTGCTTGATTCATTTTTGCAAATGACCCTGCACAAGCGTGGGGCCACAGAGCCATCTCTATTTTTGAGCTCTCGGTCAATGCGGGAGATGTCAAGTATTTCATCAGCGGAGATGGTTGATGCTTGATAATTTCTGATGATGTTTCGGACAGTTGTGATGTCATCATTGACATTGATGTCTTCTAGACCAAATAAGATGGCGTTTAGACGTTTCCGTTCACGCTCAACGGCTTCTCTGATGAGAATTGGGATATCAATATTTGTCTGGATTGTGTTTATTTGTGGATTGGGTTGTGGATTGGATTGTGGTTGATTGGTAGAGATGTGGTTTGTAGCTATTGGATGTTCAGGTTTTTGCGTTGTGTCCTTTTTTCAAGGTTGGATATTCTTTCTTTTACGGCGTCCAGGGATGCTACTATGATGTTGAGGGATGTTGTAATGGTTTCGATGGTAGGGGATGTTTCAATGTTTTCAATGGTATCAACTCTTTCAGACAGATCCAGTTTGGGTCTGCATGATTTGCAGATATGTGGAAACTCATTGGATGATTTTAGGTATTGAATCATCTGCTCAGGTAATCCCAAGCAGTCATGATGAGTGTATTTTTACACAGAGAACATTTGATGGAGTTTTCATTATCCTTTAGATTTTTGTAGCATTTAAGGCATGTGCAGGAGTCTTGTGGTTCATTGGTGGGGATCATCTTCTCTTTAGGTTGTGGTTTGACGTAGGATTTTCTTTTTGGCATGGTAGGATTGTTAAAATAGTACGTTGATTGAATTAATTAGAGGAACAATTTTGGGTAATCTATATAGCCAATATTATATCAAACAATCAATTGCAGTAATCTCTCAAGTCAGATAATATTCCTGAGCAACAATCAGCCTGAATAGTTAATTACTCTAATCATTAATCAATTAATTACACTAATCATTAACCACACTGTTCATTTAAATTCACTAGATCAATGATTTTGCTATTCAATTAAATTACATGAATTTTGATCTTTTAAACTAGTCAGTAATCACACTATTTGCACTAAACACTCTAATCACACTAATCAATTAAAAACAATAAATCAGTTAAACCATTAATAAAATATTTTATAGAAATTGATTATCTAATCGTTGATATAGGTGATGAGGTAGAAAAGTTGTAAGATTTGAGGTAATGAGGTAGTATTAAGAGTCTGCAAGGAACGGGTTAATTGTTTAACTGGCAGCTGAATGGGAGGAATTTATCGCTGTTTGAAAAGCAGATCGCTATTACTCTGTAAACAGGAAGTTGTAACACAATGATCCAAGGGTTTTTATCTGAGTGAAGGAAAGATTGAACAGCTCACAGGAAACTATTTGTTTTTGTTTTCCCTTGATGAATGAGATGGCCCTCGCCCGCTTGCCTTTGCGCCTCCGGGCTGTTTGTTAGCGCTCTTTCGCTGGTCGTGAGAACGCTCGCTTTGTGCCACGAACGAATCTTTGTATCTTTTGAAAGGCCAGCAATCCGCCAAACATTTACTCTAAACTAGTTCTATTCGAGTCTGAGTCCCGAGGGCGCCAAGCAGAGATCGCGCCTGCAGTCCTCACTTTCTCTTGGGGAGATGATTCTGCCGGCCCTTCCCGATCAAGTTTCCCGGCACTTTCACTTTCCCTCTGGGGCTGTTTCCTTTCCGCGCGCGGACGGGCTCAGCGCCGAAGAAATCGCCCTCCTTCCCGGGAGAAGCAGCAAAGAACTCGGAGGTCCAAGAAATGCAAAATCCCTCGCTGGGAACCCTTCGCGCTTTTCCTCCCCACGGGTCAGATCGGCTTTTCAGGTGGCCCCGCAAATGGAAGCTCTGTCCTCTGCCTTTAGCAACCGGAAAATGGGACTTCTCCAAGAAAGCCTCGGCGAAGAAAGTTTTTCGGAGCGTCTCGGGGCTGCAGAGGCTCTCAAGCGCGCGCGCGCCAGGCCGCCCGCTAGATCCCAGCCGATCACTCGATCGCCTTACCCAACAAAAATTATCAGCATTGCAATAGTCACACACTGATTCTAATCCTGCTCTCTGAAGCAAAAGGGGACACATTGTTCCAGTTTAACATCTCCTTACTTTTGAAGACTTACATCAGGCCAGCCATCTTTGTCTCTCACTATGACTTTATTAAATAGTCTTTAGTTGTGTCTGACAGATAGTGTGTGGCTTATTGAGGATGGTTTTTTTCTTCTTCTGCCAATCAGAGCCTGACAGCTATAAAACCTAAAGTGCCCGATTTGCAATTTAGAGTTTGAAAGACTACCTTCTTAATAATGCCACATTAATATTCTATGCAAATCAAGGAAAAGAAAATGGAAATACACCAGCATTCACGCAATAGTTCTTTTATGAAATGTGTTGTTCATTTGAAATAGCATTTAATTATTGTTTATTTCTTAAGTTTTACAAGATTTGCAATACATCAGGAGGAATTTCAAGAGAATGTTGAGATGACAAATATTCATGTAACTCAAAAAGTAGAGAACTTCAAAAACTCCCTGTTGATTTAATAAAACTGATGGAGAAGGAATATGTATACAGATATACATCTTTTGGCAAAAGAATATAGTTTAAAATAAATTATTTCCACAACCTTAAGCAAGCCTAGGAATTCTTAATAATTCATAATAGTTTATGATATGTCTTCTTATATAAATTCATATTGATTTCACATTTAATAGCATAAATAAATTATTATTTTTTAAATAGGAATTTAAGCTTTTTAGTAACTTTAGTTGAAATTAGTGAAACTTCTGACACATTGGAAGTTGGGAGGCTTTAAGGCCTGGCTCCTTTTTTTTCCTGATACAAAGAACACAAGGTTGTTCATTTGATGTGCATAAGCCAATTTAATTAGCTGTTGAAAAACACTTTTGATGGAGCAGTATCTTTCATGACACACAAGTGCAGTGGATGATTTTACACAAAGCTAACATCCTGTTATAACCTTCAAGCAGTTGTGCCTGAGGCAGCTGTCCTACTCTGTCTAATAATACAGCTGTCTAAGGCCATTGGTTGATGAAACACCCGTACTGTGCCAACTTTACTAGGTGTAAAGAATTATGTTTGTAAGCTCAATTGCAAATACTTCTTTTAATTGCTGAGGGAAATTTACTTGACCCAAGACACTCATTCATAAATAAGATCTTATCCAACATCTGAGCTTATTAAACTATCCAAATGGTTAGGAGATAAGTATTTTATACTTTAGTTTGTTATTGTTGAGTTTTACTATTTTGTTGTGCAGTTACTTCTTTCATTACATATGTGGCTTGGAGAACTAATTTCTACCATTAAAAATGGTGTAGAAATAAACAGCATGAAGAAGAATAAAAAGCAATGGACCTGACTTTGTACTGAGTTAGCCAGCCTTTTAAAACAGAAACAAGAGGGATATCAGTTCTTTGTTATATGCAATCTGTGATCTTTGATAAAAAATATTCACTGGCTGCTTTTAGTATAAAAAAGGGAGAAAGAGAGAGAATGAAAAACAGATCTTCTACTTCTTTAGATGCCTTTCCAAGTCATAATATTAAATTACCCTGTAACCTAAGAGACCAATTGCTATTTCTTTTATTGCCAAAATAGTTTCCTGAATGAAGATTAAAATGATAAAAAGTTGGAACTCATTTTTGGCATATTTTTATAACTCACCACTACATTCTTTTCTGTATTCCCCATAGTTTACATAATATCAAATCTTTAAACAAAATAAAAGACTGATCAGTTACATCTAAAAGGCAGGTAATATTAAAAAAATTAAATTCTGCTACAGGAAAAAGGGGTAGCAGGAAATTTAAAGTGTGAATCTGATTCTATGTATTACACCAAGGGTGTCTAACTCAAGGCCCGGTAGCCGGATCTGGCCATGGGGTCCTTAGCTCTGGCCCATGGGGTTGCCTTGGAAACAGTAAAGGATTGGCCCATGGTTTCCCTGCTAGAAAAAAACGGAGCCCAGGAGGGCCGTGGGTGCCCCTTTTGAGCTCCATTTTCACTAGCAGAGGGTTGCAAGAAGCCATCACAGCTGAAAATGGAGCTCAGGAGCCCGTTTTCATGGGCAGGGAATTTGGGCCACACAGGCACCCCCAAAATGAGTGACATCAAGCTGGCCATGCTTACCCTAGCCCCCCAAAGTCAAACACAACCCTGATGCGGCCCTCAGTGAAATCAAGTTTCACACCCCTGTTTTAAACCAAACTTTAAAAAGGTATCATTATGATAATGAGAAGGTTAGTGCTCCATTTGACCTCTGACAACAGTTAACAAACTAAAAGGAATAATAATAAAATCATTCCAGTTCCTGGATAATTATCTAGGCCTGTGAAGTCTAGCATATTACAAACATCCTGAAATTGGCACACAGTTAGTGACAGGCTGCACAAATAGAAATGATGGTTTGTTCTGGTCAAACATAGATTCTGTCAAGGTTCTCCATATTCTATTACCACTGCCCAGAATTTTGCAATACTGAATACAACGGCAGGATTCTCATTTGAGACTTAGCAAGAATATAAAAATGGCTTTTGCAGCCAAGCTACTTTTGTGGGGATGGAATAATGAAATCACCATGAGCTTCTCTGTCAGGTGGCCAGTAAAGCAAGACATGAATTCTAGATTTGACCTGCCTAGTGACATGTCAACGTTCTCTTTTTCTCCCAAAGGATTTTCTGATATCTGCCTTCAAGAACAGTCAAGGAAAAAACATAGTGACAACAGCAAAGTAAAAACCCTCCCATGGATTTCCACTTGTTGCAGATGGGGAAGGGAAGGCACAATGTACCAAAGTCTTTGAACTTGAATAATGAAGTTTTGAGCACTGCATATTCTGTTGCTCTGTGTTCATTATCATTTGTTTGATTATGAGTTTTGTCTGATTATGTTCCATAGAAGAAAAAACTAAGGCTGAGCCTTTGTGTCATAGAGGTCTTTTTCATGAAGACTGATAATTGTCCTGCCATGTCAGAGGGCCCAAGCCCTAAAGCTGGTTTAAGTCTTAAGTCAAAGCTGGTTTATGTTTAAGTCAATAGTTGACAGTAGCCATCCAAAGTCTGGCTCCACCTTCAACAGCCCTTTCTGAAGGTATAGATTGACATTAAAAATGTAACATAATACTTGGAGGACTGTGCAGAGAAACTTGGGCCAATTCTAGTGCGGCAAAACTTGAAAAAGATGCTATAATTGTACATTGGAAAGGAGCGGGCTTAAATAATTGGCTCTGAACTGTTTGAATGCTGCTGAGATGTACTGACAACCTATTGATCTCAAGAACTTGAGAATAGATTTGTAAGGAGCTCTCTGTCCAGTCTGAATTGTATCACAAGTGTGGACCACTCAGAAGCCAGAAGGATGGAGAACTACCACCAAGTATTTAAAAAAATAGAACTTAATGATCCTATGGCCCTCACTTCTCCAAAAGGATGGCTTAGGCCTCTTGGCAAAGATAATATTGATTTTCTTAGAGTTGATCATCATCTTAATAAAGCAGGACAGAGATACATCTGTTGGCCAGCTTAGGTTGGTAGAAAGATGGGTTCTTCAAATAGCAAACCATGTAATTAATGTGATGGCTAAAAAGAAGGGGAGAAAATATACATCCTTGATTGACTCCCTTCTGAATTGGAACAGCATTCAATAGAGAGGCTCTGGGATTGTACCTAGCTTTGAGAGATGTATTCTATAAAGAGAATTGTTCAGATGGAGCAGCTGTTGATTACTTGAAGAGGCTTTGAATTCTTTCCAAAGCTTGACTTCAGATACAGAATCAAAAGCTGCTTTAATGTCACTACAAGGAGATTGGCTTGTTGGAAGACTATTTTTCAATAAGTTGTTGAAGCACAATGAAATGGCACATTATACACTTGCCCTGTCTAAGGCCAGCATGGCTCTTCAGACAGTTTTTCTTCATCAAGCCAGTTCCTAAGTTTCCAATAAAGATGTCTTGAATAGATTGTTGATAGTGTTTAAGCAGTTTGAGGGGTCTGTAACTGAAGGCTCATTTTTTTGCCCTTTGATTGCAATCCTTTTTCCTTGGGATGCACCTGTTGGATCCACGCATATGAAGAATGTGGTGAGAACTGTATTCAGTATCATTATTTAGTATTATTCTTAACCACTTCTGGTGGGATTAAATCCTCCCTAGGAGCCCTTCTAGGCCTCAGCTGGATGATGAGGCTCTGGTCTCCATTCAGAATACAGGAGGCCAGGGGACAGTTCCTTCAGAGGCTCTGTAATGTATTCATTCTGTGTAGAATCTCTTACAGATTGTGAAACTGTTTTCCTCAAATCTATCTACTCCTGTATGAAACTCATTAGGGGAATGGTCATTATTATGAGTTTTTTCTTCAGAATATTATCTGAAAAGCCTGGATTGTTTTTTTAAAAATGTTTTCACCTTTGTTGCTTTGCCATTTGAGCTTACATACATAGAGCTAGAAGGCAAGACAAGAAACAATGGATGGAAAATGATCAAGAGAAGCAATCTGGAATTAAAGAGAAACTTCCTAATAGTGAGGACAATTAACCAGTGGAACAGCTTGCCTTCAGAAGTTTTACATATTTTGTCACTGGTGGTTAAAAAAAAACTGGACAGCCACCTATCTGAAATGGTGTAGAGTCTCCTTCTTGAACAGGAGGTTGGACAAAAAGACTTCCAAGATCTCTCCCACCTCTATTCTGATGTATTGAATTTGATTAGACATTGATTGAATTTGATTAGACACACTACTTGAGAAATTGTGTCAGGTGTTGTTCCTCATGGGCCTACTGGAGATTGAGGATTATCAACAAAGGAAATGACTATGGGATTATTTATTTTCTGGTCCCAGCACATTAATTGGTCAAATGCTGGTCTAAGATAATTAATCTTTTGGGGTGTACTATTTAAATGGCTCAGGGTTTCTACAGAAAGAAGTAATCATTGGTGGAATATTGAGTGGTAGATTGTTTATAGAATTTAGGTCCACTAATGCTCAGTCTCAGAGAGATATCTGGATCATTTTGTATGTAGAAATGGGTTTAAAAGATGGCATTTGAGGCAGAATTTCTTGAAGAGATAAGAGGGGATTTCTATATCCCAAATCATAAATCTGTTCTCTATTAATATTGTATTCATAGTTTTTGTTGGCACTACTAACATGGAATAAGAATATGCATTTGTTTCCTAGCCTTTTCTGCACATTTGACCACCTCCAAGCCATTGTGTGTGAAGGGGCTGTTTCTGGATCTTTTCTTGTCTTGTATAGCATAATTAAGTAACAAGGTCAGGCCCAGGAAGATTTTTAAGATGGCCTTTATTTGGGAGCCTACAGTAAGAGAAGTGATTTGATTGCCATCTTCCCTTCTGAATAATAATCAAAAAAGAAAAACATTGAACAAACAGCTATATTTAGATAATGTGAAACACAACAGGCCTTGAGTAAGTGCTGATGGATCTCAAAACATCTAGTAAAAAGAATGGATGATAGAGACAACATAGCATCACTTTATCTTCCTGCATAACTAACAATTCAGGTGAATTACTTCATCCATCCTAATAAAGAAAAAGTGTTAGACTTCCAGATTATTCACAAGTAATTATTTGGCATTAATTTATGATGATTATGTACTATCAAATCACTCCTAACTCTTAGTGAACAAATAGATGATATAGCAAAAGCAATAGCACTTAGACTTATATACTGCTTTATAGTGCTTTACAGCCCTCTCTAAGCAGTTTACAGAGTCAGAATACTGCCCCCAACAATTTGGGTCCTCATTTTACCCACCTCAGAAGGATGGAAGGCTGAGTCAACCTTGAGCCTGGTGAGATTCGATCTGCCAAATTGCAGGCAGACTGCTGTCAGCAGAGGTAGCCTGAAGTACAGCACTCTAACCACTGTGCCACTGAGGAGAATGATGTTCCCCCATAGGGATAGGAATAGTGCACCCATCATTACTGTAACTAAGTCCATCCACCTAATTGCAGGTTGTGTCTTTCATCTGATCTTTCCCAGCATTATAGACTTCTCAGGAGAGTTAGATCTTACATATGTCCAAATATAATAATTTTAACTTTTTTCTAGGTTCCATTTGTGTTCTTGGTTATCAAAAACATTCTCCAATACCAAAATTCCAAAGTATTAATATTCTTCCTATTTTGCTTTTTCAAAGTCCAACTTTCAGTGGCCTAAAGTGTCACAAGAAATAGTATAACTTGACAATTCTGTTTTTTGTGGGTATAGAAACATCACAACATTTGAATATATTTTCCAAGAGCTTCATGGCTACTTTATCCTTTACTGTTGATAGTTGATCCTTAAAAGCAGAAGCTATGCAGTATCTTCACTGTCAGTTCTTAAAGCTGGTTGCTGTATCTATTGTCATTAGCTTGGTCTTTAGCAAGTGTCATTAGCAAGTGTCATCTGGCTCAAAATGAAGTGGCCCATATAGTTTTGAGAAATTCCAGAAATTCCAGATTGTTTCTTTCTTTCTTTCTTTTTTTTTTTTTTGGGGGGCATCCATTGTCTCTTTTGTGAGGGCTTTCATTAATTGTCATATGTTTCTAGGTACAATTGAAAGTTCTATATGGCTTGGGGCCAAACTATTTTAAGAACAGCCTTTCTCCACTGGGTCCACATCGGCCAACCCACTAGAGTCAGAAGGCAGGGTATCTCATCTGTTAGGGAAGTTCATCTGCTAGGACCAAGAAAAAGAGTCTTCTCTGTTGTGGCTCCCTCCCTGTAGAATATAATTCCACCAGAAATAAGATTGTGTCCCGCCTTGACATTTTTCACAGAGGCACTGAAAATATTTTTCTGTCTGCACATTTGGGGCTCCAGATTCTTTTGGAGCCAATCAAGTGACTTGTCTGGATTGTGTTTGTCACTACCTTTTGTATGTATATGCTAAATATTTTAGAACGTGAATTTTTAATGTTATAAGCCATCACGTGCATGTTGAGTAGCTATATAAATTTATTTAATATATAAAATTAATACATTTTATGTTTAATTAGAGTCTCATTTTTTTTCATTGTGCTGTTTCTTGTCTACTACCCATTTTTATGCAACTTGAAAAGAGGAACAACCAAACTTTTAACTTTGCACTAGCTGATGTTTACAGACGTTGATATAAAAGATCTTCCTTGTGTCACTGTGTAAGTTTAACTCCCATTTCTTTTGAAGTTAGCCTTCCTTGGCTTGTCCATAAAGAGGCCCTGAAAGTGTAATTGTCACAACATATAAGGTAAAAATACACAATTTTCTGCCAGTCGGAAAACCTGAGGAAAGAAGAATCCTTCAATAGGACTGAAAAATATAGTTTAAAGCATGTTATAAGCTATTTGTTATACTGTATTTTAGGAAAGAGTTATCAAGATACTAAGTTAAGAAAAGAAGCAGGAAAAGATTAGAAGTCTTTCAACATTTAAAACTCTATAAAACTATATAAAGAGTCATGGAAATACGATGGGTGGCATGGAAATTTGATAAATAAAAATAAAGTAAAAAAAAAAACAATGATGCCATAACAAAATAGAAACATGAGTCACTTCATGGAAGAAAAAGAGAGAATTAAATTGATCATAGTTTTAAATAGTTTTCAGTTGTTTTATTTGAACATTGCTGACCTAAATGTAAATGAAATTTGTTATGTATATGTAAATAACGTATTTAGTTTGACAATATATAAACTACAAATATATATGTTTGTAGATTTAAGGAAAAATACTGTAATGTATTATGCTGTGTTCCGATTGGTTAATTATGCTACAAGTTGCCATAAGAGGGAGCTATAGATCATGGTTTAATTCTTTTTCTCTTTTTCACCGGTGATCTCTCTTGATACTGATACTGAGGAGGGCGGAGCTGGTGTCGTGAT
Source organism: Notechis scutatus (assembly GCF_049901735.1). NCBI lineage: Eukaryota > Metazoa > Chordata > Lepidosauria > Squamata > Elapidae > Notechis > Notechis scutatus. The sequence continues at coordinate 96,677,278 of NC_142011.1, read as the reverse complement.
GATACGGCATGCGATCTTGGAGGTCTGAGATCACTGCCGATATCTTTGCTCCTGGACGTTCCTATCAGATCTAAACTGTCCTGAAGAGATGGTGAAAGTGAAGAGCGCATCCTGTCGATCCCAGGGATACTGCAAAGTCCCTGGTAGATCCAGGAGAAGCTCTTCTTGCCAGCGGCAAAGAGGCAGCCATTAAAGGTTATTTGTTGTATTATGGTTTGATATTTTTCTGCTGTAAAAGACATGGAACCAGTAAGAAAACTTTATAAATAGATGTAAGAAGACTTTATAACTGGATAATTCTGGACTGTTAAAAATGTGTATGACATGGACTGTTTATTGGACTGTGCTATTTCTTCAAGTAAACATTAATACAAGTTGTTCAACTCTGTGTGGCTGTATATTTCTTCATAACTATTCTCACAAACCATTTTCCATGTGCATATCCTTTTTAAACAAGGGTTACTCTAAACATATCCTAACATAGGTTATGGGCCCAGTGAGATATTGAGAACCAGTGTGAATATACAGTTTGATATTCAGATAGTTAATTGTGGTTTATTGTTACAATGGCACAAGAACAGTCAACCAGCTTATCCCTGATAACCTGGTTGGATGGAACAAACTATGTTTCCTGATCTATGAAGTGCAGCCTACGTCTGTGTAAAGAAGGATTATGGACTGTAGTGAATAATCCACTGGATGTAACAACTTTGGATCCATCGAATGATGAAGATAAAAAGAAAATAGCTGAATTTAACTGGGATAATGAAAAGGCTCTTAGTATAATTGGACTGACACTGAGTGATCCACAGCTAGTCCATATTCATGGTCAAGAATCTGCTGCTAGATGTTGGGACATTCTGAAGAAGATTTATGTTTGAGATAGTGTGGGTGCACACATATACCTTACACGTAAACTGTTTTGAGCTCATCTTATAAAAGGTAGTGATATGTTATCTCATTTGGAATTTATGAAAAGGACTTTTCAGGAGCTACAAGAAAAGGAACTGATTTTTTTCTGAGTTGCATCAAGTTTACATTATTCTTTCTTCTTTGGATGAAACTTATGATGATTATGTGTCTTCACTGGAAGTTTTAAACAGAGATGAACTTACATTGACTGGCATAACTGGAAGACTGTTAGAAGAGTCAAGAAGAAAGCAAGATAGAATTGAACTGAGAGAAAGACAACCACAGGAAGAAAATCTGTCTTCAACTGCCTATATTGTTAGGAAATGTTTTTCTTGTGGGGCTAAAGGACATATAGCCAGATACTGTAAAAAGGGTAAGAAACAGAATAATATACAGAGAGCTCATAAGAATGTTAGTTTAGCAATATCAAATATAACTACAAATGCAAAGCATGATATATGGGTAGTTGATAGTGGAGTATCACAGTATATAACTAAAAGTAAAGAGAGATTTGTTAACATGAGAAAGAGTGAACAGCATATATCATTAGCTAATGGTTGGAAAATGAAAGCATACGGAGAAGGTATTGCATATTGTTCATGTACTGTATAAATGAAAGTTTACTGAAGTTATATGTACCTGGAATGAAGTTTAATTTGCTATCTGTAAGAGAAATGGAAAAAGCAAGATTTGTAGTAACATTTAAGAGAGATACATGTTTAATAGACAAACAAGGTAAAAGTATTACTGCAAGATTGGAAAATGGTTTGTTTATTATAAATGATGATCCATCAAGTAATGTTAACTCAGTTTGTGAGAATAAGAAGCCTCATGATGAATGTATTCATCTACTCCATAGACGTATGGGACATATAAATTTCAAAATAATCAAGAAAACTGTTGAGCTGTCTACTGGTATAGATTTAAAACCTTGTATAAAGTATGTAGAATTCAATATGTGTAATAAACAGGAAAACAAGGTAATTTCTGAAAATATGTTAAATGGACTGAAAAACAGTAAACCATTAGAGGTTGTGTTTGCTGATATCATTGGATCTAGAAAAACTAGTATAGGTGGAGCCTGTTATATATTGAGTATTATGGATCATTTTTCCAGATATGGCTTCTGTTACCTAACAAAGCAAGAAACATACCAGTATTTTGTAAATTGGCTAAAATTTACTGAAAGAAACAGAAAATTATTAGATTAATTACGAATAATGATACTGAATTTACTAATAACAAATTTGAAACCATGTTACGAAAAGCTGGAATTGAACATGAGCATTCTGATCCTTATAGACTACAACATAACTCATATATTGAATGTAGAAGACAAACATTACAGGTTATGACTAGGAATATGATGTCTGATTCTGGTATATCAGAGCAACTGTGGGATGAGGCAATAATGTGTGCTAACCATGTTTTGAATAATGTAGTGAATTCAATGACTGGTAAATTACCATTTACTTGTTGGCATAGAAGAAAACCAGATCTTAGTTATTTGCATAAGTTTGGAACCCAAGCATGGATTCATATTCCCATGCAAGTAAGGCAAAAGGGACAATATAGAGCTAAGAAATTGTATTTTGTAGGTTATGGAGCTAATCATAGATTATTTAAATTTTGGGAACCAGGTACTACTAATATATATTGGAGTGCAAGTGCTAAATTTCTGGAGCATGTTGGCTGGCAAAAGTTTAAACAAGAATATAATAATAAAAAACATAGTATTATTGTAAAAACTCCATTGTTCAACATGTACTGAGTTTTCTAGAGGTCAATTAGAGAGAGACGTAAATATAACAGAGTTCAAACAAGCATTGTATGTAGAGTTAGATAAAGAATCTTCTAATCTCTATGAAATTGTATGAGTTATTAATTGTGAAAAAATATGTATGAATTAAAGATATTAAAGGTATTAAAGGTATTATATATTGACCAACCCAAAGGGGAGAATGTTATGTATATGTAAATAACGTAGTTGGGTTGGCAATATATAAACTACAAATATATATGTTTGTAGCTTTAAGGAAAAATACTGTAATATATTATGCTGTGTTCTGGTTGGTTAATTATTCTACAAATTGCCATAAGAGGGAGCTATAGATCATGGTTTAATTCTCTTTCTCTTTTTCACTGGTGATCTCTCTTGATACTGATACTGACTGACTATGGACAGATACTGACTAACCTTGTTTATTTTGATATTCTGTTGATATCGAAGGTTATTTGTTGTATTATAGTTTGATATTTGTCTGCTGTAAAAGACATGGAACCGGTAAGAAGACTTTATAACTAGATGTAAGAATACTTTATAACTGGATATTTCTGGACTGTTAAAAAAGTGTATGACATGGACTGTTTATTGGGCTGTGCTATTTCTTCAAGTAAACATTAATACAACTTGTTCAACTTTGTGTGGCTGTATATTTCTTCATAACTGTTCTCATATACCATTTTCTGTGTGCATATCCTTTTTATACAAGGGTTACTGTGGCTATTCTGTCTCAGTATTTTTCCATAAGACAAATCCTGCTCAGCACGTATACCTCTCAGAGCAAAGTTCACCAAGCTGACAGGAAAAGAACTGACAGGAAGAAGCTGAAGTTGATAAGATTAACACAGAGGTCTGTGTCAGATAAAAGAAAAACATGTTTTTCAGTCAGAAAGTTCGTTACTTGTATCATGTAGCCTGGTCTCAAAGATAAAGTTTGTAACTTCTTTGTCTTTCTGTAATCCCTCACCCCCCTTCTTTGATTCAGCACAATAAAAGGGGACAGCGTAGAGCAAGCTGGCAGCCTGAACAATCCCATCTGTCTCAGGCTCAACTGGGACAATTCCATCTGCCCCAGGCAATGCGCTGCCTCACCTAAAGATATCTTCGTCTTGTGTTCTTTTTCTTTCTGCTTTGCAATCACTCTTGCGAGAGTCCCGCAATCACCCTGGCTAGGGTTCCGCTGCTCAAACTCACCCTGGATAGGGTTCTGCTTTTGCCAAACTTCGCCCTTGCGAGGGCTTCTCTGTATCTCACCCTTGCGAGGTCCCTTTCTGAGAGGAATTCAGCAATCAACCAGAAGATCGAAACAACAGACCGGTCGCTCAACGCGACAGCTGGGGCTCGTCCGGGATCCCTTGATTCATCCGGGATCTCTTCGACTTTCTGGTTCCAAGGTGTGACTTCTGGCTAGAGGTGCATCGCCTTCACTCCCATTGCTACGCACCTGGCATAGGTTTCATACGAATCGTAAGTAATGGGCTCCTCACTTTCTCAAGTTTCGTCAGGGCACAGGGACGAACTTTATAGTCTAGTGAAGAAGGCTAATTCCTTTCAGAAAATTAATAGTACAACTGTGTACCCAATTTCAAGTAATCTTTAAATAAATTTATAATTTATATTGAGGCACACTGTCCATCCTATCCATCTGCTGGAACTCTTAGCCATTCTCAATGGGAAAAATTAGGAAAATATTTACATGAAATTCCCAGAGCTCCCATGGATATACTTATCTCTTGGAGAGCAATAATGGCTGCTATAACAATTGTTTATCCTTCTTCTAGTCTTCCTGAAACATCTTTTTCTCCTGTTTCCTCTGATTCCCCTTCTTCTCATTCAAAAACTTCTACAATTTCTTCCTTACCACCTCCATATCCTGACATTTCTTCCCCTCCTCCCCTCCTCCCTACAACCCACCTCACATTCCTGATGTTAACCCTATCAACTCCACTGATTCTCCTGCCTCCTTTCCTGTTCGTAATACCTTTCAGAAGGCACTGATTAAAGGATTCTTTTCTCTGACATCTTCTCAACTTGCTGCTTGGCACAATGACTACCGCTTAGCAGTTCAATCTGTTGCAACAGCTGGCCTTCCTCAAGCTGTTACCCTGGACCATCTTCTTTGTCAGGGAGCCATCCGTACTCCACAGGATGAGATTCAGATGGGGGCAGGGGTTATCCCATCATGAGAAAGGTCCTTCTCAACCTTCTTTGTCTTTTAACAAAATTCTTCAAGGACCCCACAGATTTTTCATTCTTATTCTCAGTGTGTTCCATCTTAGAACAAATCATTTAACTGTCTTTTATAACTTCTCTGTTGTGTCTGTTCAACCTGTGGGGCCGTGATCTTATGTCTCAACTTAACACAAAACTCATTATTGATTAATGGAATCTTTTGCTAAAACTCTACCATGTGTCAATACTATGTAAATAATGTCTTGCTACTCTATTGTTCTGCTTTTCCACAATTTCTGATGTACTTGAGAAGACAAGAGTGGGAAGCTAAGATTGTTTATTGCACGTAGATTTGATGATAAAGATGAAGGAAGGAAATGGAAATAGGAAGGAGAGAGATGGTTTGTGGATGTGTTGTTTGGAGGAAGGAAAGAGGCTTTGACAAATTGAGAAGGATGTGTATGTCTGTGAATGCAATGAGGGAATTCTGGATGTTTGTTTGAAAGTAAACAAGAAAGTAGCAAAGAAAAAGAAATGAGAGGCGACCCCTAGTGGGCTGCTCTTTTCAGAGAACATAGATTGATTCCACCAAAATATCAGAGAAAGGGAGGGGCAATACCAGCCCATCGCTTTTCTGAGTAAAACTCTCTGTATCTGTCTTCTCAACCCACCTTGGTTCAACTTCAGCAATATCTGGGTACCATAAACTGGGCCCGACCTTTCCTGTCTTTAACCACCTTCTCTTGCTATTCTTTCCACTCATCAACTACTGACTGCAATAATTGTTCAAATATCAAATACAAAAAATCTTCATATCTTGGAATGGTTACATCTACCACACACTCCAAAAACATCTATTTTTACTAGAGCAGCACAAATGGCTTCTCTTATAGAAAAAGGGCGTAAGAGAACCAAAGCTCTAATGGGAATGGATATTTTTACATTGTATATTCCTTTTAAGATCACTCAATGGGAACCTCTTTTTCAGACTTCCACAACACTGCAGGATGCGTTGGAAGATTGGTGTGGCCAAGTGTTGTGCCACCTTCCTTCTGATTCACGATTGCAGGTGTTGAAAACAGTTCCTTTTGTTTTACAATCACCTTTTGTCCAACAGCCATTGAAGGAAGGCTTAACTGTCTTTACTGATGGTTCAAAAAATATTGGAGCATGTACATGGTATGAAAATGCTCAATGGCATAAATGCTTAACTACTTCACAATACTTAATACTTAACTTAATACTTAATACTTAACTGCTTTCCTATTGGCGTTGTCTCTTTTTCACAACAATCTTTAAATGTAATATCTGATAGTATGTATGTTACTCAGATGGTTGCTCATATTTTTGATGCATATATTTCTCCTGTTACCCCTCCCTCTCTAATGAAACTTTTTTACAGCTTCAGACACTGTTGAAAAAGCGAGGGAAACCTTTATTTGTAGCTCATATCAGAAGTCATCAGCAATTGCCTGGATTTCTAGCAGAAGGCAATCATATGGCAGATGAGGCTTGTAAAATTATGGCTTCCTCTCCCTTCTCCAACAACTTTCACCTGGGGAGAGTCATGATTATTTTCATCAAAACAGGAAAGCCCTAGTACGACAATTTGGAATCACATATCAAGAAGCCACAGCAATAATTCAACAATGTCCAACATGTAGCTTGCAGGCCAAAGGTATCCCTGAAGGTGTTAATCCTAGGGGTACTCAAGCCTGTGATACATGGCAAATGGATGTAACTCATTATCCTCCCTTTGCTCCCTGGAAATACATTCATGTATCAGTAGATACTTATTCAGGGTTTATTATAACAACATTGCAAAGAGGAGAGGCTACAAAAATGTTATTAATCACTGTATTCGATCATTCGTAACGTTGGGATGTCCAAAAATTCTCAAAACAGATAATGGTCCTGCTTATGTCAGTTCTCCCTTTGCTGAGTTTTGTCATAAGTGGGCCATCACACATAAGTTTGGCTTACCCTTCAACAGCCAAGGTCAAGCGATTGTGGAGAGAACACACTTAACTTTAAAACAAGCCCTTGATCGGCACTTGGGGAAAAAGGCTCAGGCCCCCGAACCTCCCAACGTTGCAAAGTATCTTAAATGTTTGTCTGTACACTCTTAACTTTCTCAATCTTACTGGCTCTCCTCCCTCCACAGCGGCTTCTCGCCACTTCACCAAGCCAGTAGTTCCCTCTTCCCGTCCTTTTGTTTATTTCAGACAGCTTCCAGATCCTGCGTGGAAAGGTCCTGCACAGCTCATTACCTGGGGAAAAGGTTACGCAGCTGTTCAACTTCCTGATCGAGTGCTTTGGGTTCCTGCTCGCTGTGTCAGACCTTACCATGGCAAACCTGACTCTAACTCTAATCTTTCTTCTGATATCAATACTTTCTGTCTTTTCTCAATTTAGGGCATCTCCTGATGCTATTTTTGCTTTCCTTGCTGACACTGTTACCTTTATTTTTAAAGATAATCTTCTTTCTGCATGTAATTATGTTTTCCAACACAACGGTAGTTTTCTTTCTCCTACTTCTGACATAACTATTTACTATTACTATTCTCCTTGTTTAATATTTTTAACTATACATGTTACTCCACTTACTATAGGTTCTTATTCTTGCTTAGGATTTTTTCACAATCACACTTATTTCAATCACACTGTTCTATTGCTTTCCACTTCTTCAGTGGCATCTCCTCCACTATCCTCTGCTTTACTTACATTGCCATCTCAAGCTAATTCTGAGACAACTTTTCCTGGAGATAAACTGCGATGGCATCTTCGCTGCTGCTTTCCACCCTGTGATGTCACCAACTGCATTTGGCATCATTCATCTTCCTGGGTTCCTGATCGCTACAAACCACCTGTCGTGCGAAGACGTCACCTCATCCCTGATGACATCCATCGCAAGACTACAGCTCTCATTCGAGCTCGCCATCTTGGGTATCCTGCCTTCATCGCTGACAACTCCATCTCTAAGCAGTCTGCATCTCATGCTGTTCCAAGATTTGGCTATCATCGCATTCCTCGAAGCATACAATCATCTTCTACAAATGAACATCAACCTCAAACTTACACCTGGACTATCCTTGATTTTCAAGGAAAATTTTTAAACACCACCACTAACTATATTAGATGGCCATGGTTTCCTCAGCTTTTCATGGATTTTGCTGAAATGGGGACAGGAGTAGAAAAATTTGCAGACAAAAAACTACAAGCTGATACATGGGACAAGCAAGGCTCCTGTTCTCCAGCACCTGCTGACAACTTTAGATTATATTTTTGTCCTGCTCATAATACTGGTACTTCTCGTTCTGCCTGCGGTGGGGTAGTTGACAGATATTGTAAAAAATGGAGTTGTGTATCCACAGGTCATATCTGGTGGGAAGCACCTACCAAAAATGACTATATTCATATTACCCGTGCTCAAGCACATCTTCCCTGCTCTCAATGGCCTTGTTGTGGACAGAGAATAAATCCACTCAGAATCACTTTTACTGCAAAAGGAAAGACACTTACAAAAAAACAATGGATGGTTGGGTTCACTTGGGGAGGACGTCAGTGGGATGGTCAAGGAGATGAAGGAAATATTTTTACAATTCGTCTTTCTATATCTATGTCTCATTATGATGTTGGTCCCAATCCCAATTTGAAATCAACCTTTCTACAAAAACCCAATATTCAGGTGAATCCATTAGTACAGTTGGTTAATTCTTCTTACACATTGCTAGCAACTACATAATGATTCATCTAAAACTGATAGTTTGAAAACACTTGACAATGAAGTTAACAATACTCAAAAAACAGTTAGCTTTCTCACATCTGTAATTGAATCAAAAGACCTTGTCAAAAAACCTTTGCTGGAATGGTACTCTGACCAAGAGTCAGAGGAAGAAATAGACACTAATAACTCCTTTTCTCCCAAAGAAGTTTTGTTAACACTGCCAAGCCATGATTTGGGGATGAGGACTTTTCCTCGTATGAGTTGGTTCTGCAAGGCATCAACAAACCGAAGGGTTTGTTGCCACCTTGTGGGACTACTCGGGAGGAGAAAGGACTCTACCTAGAATCATGAGCACAAAAATAAAGAAAAGGAGGAATTGTGGCTATTCTGTCTCAGTATTTTTCCATAAGACAAATCCTGCTCAGCACATATACCTCTCAGAGCAAAGTTCACCAAGCTGACAGGAAAAGAACTGACAGGAAGAAGCTGAAGTTGATAAGATTAACACAGAGGTCTGTGTCAGATAAAAGAAAAACATGTTTTTCAGTCAGAAAGTTCGTTACTTGTATCACGTAGCCTGGTCTCAAAGATAAAGTTTGTAACTTCTTTGTCTTTCTGTAATCCCTCACCCCCTTCTTTGATTCAGCACAATAAAAGGGGACAGCGTAGAGCAAGCTGGCAGCCTGAACAATCCCATCTGTCTCAGGCTCAACTGGGACAATTCCATCTGCCCCAGGCAATGCGCTGCCTCACCTAAAGATATCTTCGTCTTGTGTTCTTTTTCTTTCTGCTTTGCAATCACTCTTGCGAGAGTCCGCAATCACCCTGGCTAGGGTTCCGCTGCTCAAACTCACCCTGGATAGGGTTCTGCTTTTGCCAAACTTCGCCCTTGCGAGGGCTTCTCTGTATCTCACCCTTGCGAGGGTCCCTTTCTGAGAGGAATTCAGCAATCAACCAGAAGATCGAAACAACAGACCGGTCGCTCAACGCGACAGGTTACTCTGCACATATCCTAACAAAATTATACTATCAGTCATGATTTATATGAAGTCATTATTATTATGTTATTACATGTCCCAAGATAGAATTATACTACCGACACAGAGGATTGATTCATTTTTGAAGAATGAGTGATGCCTGATTAATGAAGGTTTTGTTGGCTACTTCTGTTTTAGATATGATACTGAGTACAAGAGGAAAGTAAATAAATAAACACAAGTTGAATGTCCAAGTATTTTCCATTTAGTCTTGTTCATAATTTGAGAAGTGGACTCACTGGAACTGCAACAAAATAAGGCAGACATGCTTCAACTTTGTCTCTGGGGAAAGATCATTAGTCTCAAGTAGAGAGGAGATGCAAAATACCAGGTAATGCTACATAGACAGTAATTAGTATAGCAGATTGTAATATCTTTCTTTTTTTAATGGAGTGCAATTAATTTTCTTCATTATATGGAAGGTGGAGCTATGGGAAATTGAACTGACTTCATTATACACTAAAGAATTGAATAGTGAGCCAAAACCAATGAACTTGAGTGCCTGCCAGTTTGTAAATAATGAGAATACTGTACTCGCTGTTTACTTTTCTTTACAAGGTGAAGGTCTGTCAAGGATTTTTCTTGTATATGTCCAATGGGAATTCTTGCCATATGATGCAAGCTGTGATTAAGCAAGTTTAGATAGTTTGGTAAACAATAGCAGCGTTAATAAGAATTTTAAAAAGTAAATATGCCCATAGAAAGTTGTAGCTAGCAAAGTGTTCTCAAAAATTACATGCATCCATTTAAAATAGACAAAAAGAAAAAACCGATACTGATACCCCAAGTTAAATGTTGTCAGTGGAACAAAAACATAAAGACGTGCATCATGTTCTGTCTGAGATTAGTGAGTTCACTTGCCATATGCAATATGAAACCTTGTGAATCTGTAAATTTGTACAGTATGTAATTGCTATTCAACATATATGCATATGCATTTAAATCATGAGTGAATTCTGGGAGAGTCCATCTCCTAAGAGGGATGTACGCTGGTGCTAAAAGCAGTGACATATGGTCTGACTGTCCCAAATGTGGTAATTGTATAACCTTATAGTCATGTTTGATGTTGGTATATACTTTGTCCAATATGTTTGCTCCTCTAGTAGCACACTTAACGTGTTGACAGAATTTAGGGAGCACTTCTTTTAAATCAGCTTGATTAAAGTCTCCCGCTATGATATGCACAGCATCAGGATACTTATTCTGCTGATTACTAGCAAGTTATACAAGAATCCCAAAGCTATGGTAGTATTGGCATCAGGTGGGACATAGACTGCAGTAATCAAAACCACATTGAGTTCCTGCGGAAGATATATGGGTCTACATTTAAGAGTCATATACTCCAGATCCATGGGGCAGTGGCTGTCTACAGTCTTTGTATTGATACACCAGCTTTTGTTCGCATAAAGGCTTAAACCTCCCTCTTTGATCTTGCCAGAATCTCTACTCCTGTCCTGCCAGTGAGCTATGTAGCCTTCCAGCTCAACAGCTGCATCTGGAATGAGTGAATGAAGCCAAGTTTTTGTGATTAGGAAAACACAGCAGTTCTTGATGAATTTAGTCTTTGCAATTTGTAGCCTTAATTCATTCATTTTGTTAGTCAGAGATCTTGCATTGGTAAGAAATATACTTGGAATTGAACGCTTGTGTGGAAACTTACTCAGCCTAAAGAAAACCCCAGTATGGCATCCTCTCTTCCTCTTCCTGTTCTTCTTTCTCTGCGTCTTCCTCCTTCCTATAGGGATAGTGATCCATGGCTCCCCCAGGGGCCTAGCTGCCTCCTTCGGTATGTTATGAGAATGTATAAAATTGTCCATAATAGCCTTTTCACATTTCAGTCCAATTTGTAACAAGGCTTGCTGACTATAGATGCTCCTTGCCCCCACAGGATTCAATCAAGGAAAGGATCTAAAACACACAGAGAATCATACACACCATACACTGAAAGAAGCAACAGTTAGCCGCAGCATCCATGTGTGCAGCCATTTTATCTATCTACAGTATATAGAACAATGAATTTAAGAGTACTCTTAAGTTGCATGCCTGCTCTTTTGGGGAAGAGTGTGATTCTATCCAGAACAGTGGGGGATCCACTCACACTGAACCACCGCATACTTGTTGGACAAACAGTATTCCAATTTTGTTTTTATTCAATTGAAACTTCTTGGTGTTTTCTTTCCCGTTGACCCTTATAGATTCCAGAAATGAATTGGAACCTCCACAGTATCTCCTTTTTGGCTTCAGATAAAGTTGCATAACTAGAATATTGATGTTGATGATGAAGCAAAATGGAAAGTTACCAGAAAGGCATTCTTATAATTAGCAGAAGTTTCTTAGCTTATATCGCAAATATTATAGAAGTTGCTTAATATGATATTGTGAAAACCAGAAAGTTGCTGAATCTAAGTCTAAGAATAATGACCTATGAACTAGATATGGTCCTGTAAACAGCTAAATGGCAAGGGTGGCAAGGGTGGGTATGGAAAATAACAGATGGTGTAAGATAAGTATTTATATGCTGAATTGTGCAAAATGGCTAATTAGACTTACTTCCCCCTTTAGTAGTACGCTGAGACTGGGAGCTGCAGGAATAGCCGGGGGTTCAGAATTTGCCATGCTAATGCTCTGAACCTTTTGCGCAAATAAACCTGTATTCTCCTACCCTTTGTGGTCTTGTGTCCTGATTTGGAAACAGGATCTGCTGCAACAATGATACTTTACCCAAACTGATGGTTAACCTTCTCCAGTGGTTTCACATAGATGTTGAATAGCATGGAAGAGAAGACTGGGCCCTGTAGAATTCCACATAATAGATGTCAAGGACCTATCACCATTGATTAGTAATAACACCTTTTGCGCAAATAAACCTGTATTCTCCTACCCTTTGTGGTCTTGTGTCCTGATTTGGAAACAGGATCTGCTGCAACAATGATACTTTACCCAAACTGATGGTTAACCTTCTCCAGTGGTTTCACATAGATGTTGAATAGCATGGAAGAGAAGACTGGGCCCTGTAGAATTCCACATAATAGATGTCAAGGACCTAGCACCATTGATTAGTAATAACTGCTCATAATTCCTATTTGCTGCCAACATAAGCCAGAGGAAGATCAGGAAGCAGGCATCACAAGAAATACTAAAATTCTATTTTATGGACATGGCTACAGTAACAAAATCCATACTGTACAATGCCTTTCTAAGGATATATAGCTAGAGTAAGGAAAACATCAGAATGACAAAAGAAGCATTACAAATCCAAGGAAGGATCAAGCAAGCTTCCAAACATTTTTTCAGGAATCTCTGACAGGATAAAGAATTGAATAATTGGATAAAATTATAGACCATGGTTTTGAATACTGGACAAGTTTCAACCACTGTTCTATAAATTTCCAAACCTAAGAACCAAAGGAATGTTAAATTGTCTGGATTGAAGTGTTTAGAGACATTGCATGGACTATGTTAGATTCCAAGCGAGGCACTGCTTTAAATACCAATAGAAGAGAATATTTATAGATCAGGGTTGAACTGTGGGGTCCTTGTTGCTCTCTGAACTTGGTTGTTTTCTTGCAGACATTTCATTACCTGACTATGTAACATTATTGGTATATTCAATAGCAGAAACTTCAGAAACTTGACCCTACAAATTAAATTGATTTATTTCAGATAAGAAAGAAGACATATATACCTGGACGATCTGCCAACCACAGAAATTAAGAACTATATTTAAATCAGTCCTAAGATTTAAATCTTAAGCCTTTACTTCCAATCCACTTCAATCAACTGATTTATTTATTTATTTTATTTATTTATTTGATTTGCCAATTGTTTACAAGATAATAAGTATAAATGTATACATAGTTGTGAATACATGAAATGGGTACATATAAGAAAAATAAAAGAATAAGAGAAACAATAGGACAGGGACGGTAGGCACGTTAGTGCGCTTATGCACGCCCCTACAGGCCTCTTAGGAAAGGGGTGAGGTCAATAGTAGACAGTCTAAGGTTAAAGTTTTTGGGGTTTGGGGAAGAAACTACAGAGTCGGGTAGAGTATTCCAGACATTGACCACTCTATTGCTGAAGTCGTATTTCCTGCAATCAAGTTTGGTGCGGTTTACTTTGAGTTTGTATCTATTGTGTGCTCTTGTGTTGTTATGGTTGAAGCTGAAGTATTCATTGACAGGTAGGACATTGCAATGTATGATTTTGTATACCATGCTTAAGTCAGACCGAAGACGCATGTAATTCAAGGTTTTCTAGTTCTAGAATTTCAAGTCTGGTGGCATAAGGTATTCTACAACAGTAGAGGAGTGGAGAACTCTTCTTGTGAAATATTTCTGGACTTTCTCAATTGTGCTAATATCAGATACGTAGTGTGGGTTCCAGACTGATGAACTGTATTCGAGTATTGGTCTAGCAAATGTTTTGTATGCTCTGGTTAGTAGTGTGATATTACCAGAGAAAAAGCTACGTAGGATTAGGTTAACAACTCTTAATGCCTTTTGGCTATGTAGTTGCAGTGGGCTCTAGCACTTAGATCATTAGAGGTGAGTATTCCAAGGTCCTTTACAGAGCTTGGGTCATCAACAAGATCTTGACTATTCAGCTTGTATTTTATTTTCTGATTTTTTTTGCCAATATGTAAGACAGCATTTATTTGTTGAGATTTGAAGTTGCCATTTGTTTGACCACTCTGATACATAGTCAAGATCTTTTTGTAGGGTAGCAGTATTGTCTGTGGTATTGAACAGCTTTACATCATCAGCGAAGAGAACGCAATTGCTCTTAATATGATCACAGAGGTCATTTATGTAGAGTATGAAGAGAGTTGGTCCTAGAACACTGCCTTGGGGAACACCACTATTGACAGGTACTGGATTTGATAGTACGCTCCCGATTTTGACCATTTGTTGTCTGTTTGACAGGAATGCTTCTATCCAGTTATTCAGTTGTCCAGAGATACCATAGGATTTTATTTTTAGGAGTAGTTTGTCGTGTACCACTGAATCAAAGGCTTTACAGAAGTCTATGTAGATTGCGTCTATTGCTTTGCCCTGGTCGAGTTGTGTCGTCCATATGTTTTTGCAGTGTAAGAGTTGCAGATTACAGGATAGTTTTTTTCTGAAACCAAATTGTTTATTGGAGAGTAGGTTATTTGTCTCTAAGTGAAGGATGATGGATTGGTTAATAATTGATTCCATGACTTTACAGGTGACGCAGCATAAGGAGATTGGCCTGTAATTTTCAACTAGGCTTGGGTCTCCCTTTTTGAAGATGGGGATGACTGTGGCTTGTGACCATAGGTTAGGCAAGGAGCTGGTCCTGAAAGATTTTTCAAAGATTATGCTTAGAGGTTTGGCTATGGCAGTGGATAGCTTTCTTAAGAAGTAGGCACATATTCCATCCGGACCAATAGATAGAGATGGTTTTAGGTTGCGTAGTGCTTTTTCAACATTGTCTTCTGTGAAATCGATATGTATTAGATCATTGTTGTTATCTGTGGTACGGCTAGGAAATACTGGGCATGATCCATTGCTGTTTACAAATACTGAGCGAAGAATGTGTTAAAGATGTTGGCTTTAATGGTGTCGTCGTTGCAGTCTTTACCATCAGGTCCTATCAAGGGAGGGATGGACCTTGAGTCTTTTAGTTTGTTGTTTACAAAATTGTAAAAAGCACGGGTGGAATTGGTGCTTAGAAGGTTTTCCTCTTGTTTAATGTGATAGTTGGTGCATTCGGTCTTTATCTGGTGGCATAAATTTTTGTATCGGTTTTTGAAATTGGCAACGTGACCAGATTTGTTTTTCCGCCAGAGTGATCTCTTTTTGGATTGAAGTTTCCTTATTGATATGGGTAATCTGCTTTTTGTTTTGTTTTGGGAGTTGTTGTTGGTACATATAGTTTGATGACTCTTTTGACTTCAAGTAAAAATATGTTGTAATGGTCTTCAACAGTATTGCATCCAGTGAATAGAGATTGCCAATCAAGGGATGAGAGATCGTTGTGTATAAGATCATAATTGCCTTTTTGAAGTTACAATTGGGGATTACATCATTGTGGTGATTTTGTGTGGACGTATGTTGAGACAAAAGTCAATCATATTGTGGTCACTGCTGGAAAAGGGTTCTTTAGTTTGTATTCGTAAATTAAATTCAAACTATTGCAGAAGATGAGATCGAGGCAGTTGTTTAGTCTAGTGTTGTTGGTTACTAGTTGTTCCAGTACTAGATTTGTAATAGCATTGTAGAAGGTTGTGTGTATGATTTCAGTTGTACAATCATTTAGGGTCCAGTCAATATGAGGTAGATTGAAATCACCAAGAAAGATAAAAGGGTATGGGCAGGATGCAGCCCATGTTAGTAATGTATTTAGCTTGTTTACATGTTCGATGTCATAATCAGGTGCTCTGTAACATAGTAAGAATCAATTTGGCTATCCCTGGGATGGGGAAGCACCAGTTCAACCTTTACATAACAGTTCTGTCTTGTCTGAGAAGCAGTGGGTCCTCTTTTTTGCTCTTTCAGAATGCAGAAATGAAGAACAAAAAAGCAATGCAAGGTCTAAATTAGTCTTACCTGAACACCACTCATAAGGGCCATGACCTGTAGAACAACAGTAGCCTGGCATGGTGTGTAGTAGACATTTCCACAGAATTGTTTTAAGCAACAGACAATAACAAACATCAACATAATTAAAATAGGGAGGAAGACTATCAAGTGCCATATAGAGGATGATTACTGATGATTATGAGCATTCTGCTCCATTGAACATAGACAGCATTTAAGGACATCTGTTGCCAGGTTTGTTTGCAGATCTCTTCTGCTTAAGTTAGCAACATGGCTGGTGAAAGATCTGGTCATATTTAGTTTCCCACATGGCATCACCTAGATGTGACTTCGCCAACATTCTTTCATAATATTTGTTACTGCAGGCAGACATGAATTCTGCGAGTAAAATTTTATCCTTCATCTCTTACCTGAAGCCATCATTTTCTTATTTGCCTTTTATAACTAATTACCTCCAGGGGATTAATTTATTCATTTGCACTGGAATGAACACTTTCAAAATACAGTTTTACACCACATTTAGCAGTCATTTGGCTTCAAGGAAGAGGAGTTTGCCTTGCAGATATTTTGAAGACCTGGTAGTATAAATAAATGGTGGTATATGTTAAATGTAATGCTAAGGGGGGAAAAGATATTAATGCATATGAGCTGCTCTGAAGTGATAAATGAGGAAGTGATGAGCAACAAAACTCTTGTGGCATTTAAAGACTTAGAAATGTATTATGGCATAAGCTGCAGCAGGCTGGATTTTTTAAATTAATTGAATTCTAACTGACAAAACTTTGGGCCTAAGACTTTACTAGTCTTTAAGCACCATAGAACTCTTTGCTGCTTTTGTTGCAATATGATTAGTATGAAGAAAGAACAAATATTATTATTGCTTGGTTTGGCATTATATAAATGCATTATGATCAGAGAGTGGTCTTAGCAGCAAGAAGATTGGTTTCTTGATTATTATTTTTTCCTGGAGAATAAACCATTCAATGGGTTGTGGAATAAAAGCCATGACTTTGATCCTTTGGTTATGCATTTCTTTACTTTGTGAGTAAAACCATGATGATGATGATGATGATGATGATGATTTATTCATGGTGATATCACAGGCAGTCTCCATATAACATGGGTGTCACACTCGCCATGTCACATTGCCATTATGTGACATATTACAACATTTTCTCCCTTCGTGACACGTCTGGCCTGTGGGCCGCCAGTTTGACACCCCTGCCATATAATGAGATCCATTTCACTATATCCCATGCAGCAGTACAGGTAGTCCTCAACTTACAACAGTACATTTAGTGATGATTCAAAGTTACAACGGCACTGAAAAAAGTGACTTATGACCATTTTTCACCTTTTGTGATTTTTCTTACAAGCAAAGTCAATGAGGAAGTCAAATTCACTTAACAACCCTGATGCTAACTCAACAACTGCAATGATTCTCCTAACAACTGTGACAAGAAAGGTCATAATATGAAGCAAATTTACTTAAAAGATGTTTCACTTAGCAGCAGAAATGTTGGACTCAATTGTGGTCATAAGCTGAGGACCACCTGCAATTGTGTAACTGTTGTTAAACAAAGACAAGCTGGGACAGTGAAATAATATTTTCCCTTTCTTTCTTTCTTTCTTTCTTTCTTTCTTTCTTTCTTTCTTTCTTTCTTTCTTTCTTTCTTTCTTTCTTTCTTTCTTTCTTTCTTTCTTTCTTTCTTTCTTTCGTGTATATGAAGCTTCCTTTACCAGTTCCATGGAATCTAAACAAGCGTCCACTATTCTGACTGTCAATTTTTCTCCAGAGACTCAGTAGAAGGTATACTTCCCAGATTATTTCCCTCAGATGATACAGCCAGATCTTCTGAGATCCTGAACTTGGAACTTCAACATTTCTTCTGTTTCAGAGATATGCCACATTATTTGAAATATGTTTCTGCTCCTGAACACAACTGACAATATATTTCTTAAAAAACAATACAAAATTAGCCTTTTAAAATTAATATTATACACAGAGATATGATTCTTGAAGAATATATCTTTTCTTTTTATGTACACTGAGAGCACATGCACCAAGACAGATTCCTTGTGTGTCTAATCACACTTGGCCAATAAAGAATTCATTCATTCATTCATTTGTTTCTTAGTTAAAACGTTGACAGTTAGTCATACTTTCTTTCCATGTAAATGCCTGGTGCTTGTAATACTGAACATAATTTCTCTACCCCTTTCATTTTAATTACATTTTAAGAAAAGGTTAAAAACAAGCTGCACTATGTTTGAGGCCAGCTTTCATTCACTCTGCCATGGACTTCAGTACAAGCAAAATCTATAAACATGTTCCCCAAAGAACTTGTGTCAGAATTCTTCTACATCCCCACTGTTTGATGATGTACTACTTGGTGAACTGTGTACAGTGCCGAAAACTACAAATTATAAAGGCTAGGAGGGATGATGGACATCCCTTTTATGCTTTGTGTTCTAGGGTAGCAGGGGGTGCGGGTGGTGGTGGAAATCCAAACGAAATACTAAAGTCTCTGGAGAATTCCTGCCAGTCAGAAGAGTGGATTTGTCTAGATGAACTAGTTCCATGGATGTTGTATGATTGAGGGAGCTTCATGTGTTCATGAATAAGTAACTAAGAGAGACCTTGTTATCATATTTTAACAAAGGCTGCTGCAGAAATGGAAAATGACACTTTATAAAGATGCAGCTCAGTTCAAATCAATTCACCTTTACCATGCTTTACCAAAGTCTAAGCCTACGTCCTCTCTCTCTTTCCTTCTCTGAGGAAAATCTTTGAAAAAGAGCATCCTTTGAGAGAGATTTGAAAGGCAGCAGCAGGAGACATATCCATCTCCCAACCATCACTAAAGTTACCTCGTTATCCTTTCTCTCTGTCCTGTCATGACTTTGGTTTCTTTATCTGTGTTCAGAAGCTTCTCAATCTAGACATTAGGAAAGTTAAACAAAATAAACATCAAGACCTGTGATTCGTTCACATAACTGGGTGTCAAACCATTTCAAAAGGCAGAGTGGTTTATAAACTTGGCATTGTATTTCTGCAGAAAAAAGAACCAAGTTTGACTTCTTCTTGTTGTGAGATATGCAGTGCTGACAGCTGCTGTACAAGTATTATGGAAGTTGTGGGTTTTTTTTTAAGTCTCTTAATTTATAGTCATATTGAGAGCAGCTGCAGTGAAGTGGCTAATGGACTTAGCCATAAATTAGGATGTTCCTTATTTCAGTTTTGCCATGAACTTAAAAAGTGGCAAGGCTAACCCCAGCATAAGGCAAAATGCTGGGAGATGGCAGCAGACTGTTGGAGAAAATGCCAGATGATTTATCTTGTGCCTCCTAAGCTGCTCTAGTATATGGAAAATAGACAGTCTGCAGACTGGATTTATATCTGCTTAGACATGCCAGTCTGCAGAAGGTATAGGGCATCTTTATTCTGATAATTTTAAGTGCACACGTTCAGGTGTCAAAAGAAAAAAAATGCTCAGCTTAAATTAGAAACCAAATTGTTTGGAGAGAGATGAACAACTAAATATACTTTTACTGGCTTGCAATAACTTCAGCTCCTTGCTGAAGAATTGGAGAAGAGTCCTGAGCAAAGCAAGACAACAGCTTAATGGATTTGGTTTGTTTAATTTGCTAAACTAGAAAAAGAAAAAAAAAATGAATGGAATATAGTAAAGTACAATATGACTGTACACCTGTATGCTTTCAATAAACTATTGGAATCACCTTTCTGTTACTTTTCACACTAGTGGAGTTCTGGCTTTTAGATAACATCAGCATGTACAATAAAAATGTTTATTGTGTCTGTATTCCTTCACACCATTCTATTCATGCTCTGAAGGAAGGACAGGTTTTTTTAATTTTTGTTATCTATCTCTGTTCCAAGGTGACAGCAATGAACTACAAGCTTTTTAATACTTAAGCCAATAGAAAATGTGATCTATTTCTAAGGAATAAAAACAAACATTCAAATTAGCTATCTAGACAAGGAAATGGTGTATGTATGTTCTTCTATCGCACCTACTGTGGATAGAAATTGATAAGTAACTTTTGCCTTGTGGGATCTTCCTGCTACTGTGATACCTAAACATTAATCCAAAGGAATTACTTTATTTTTTCCATCCTTTTCTTTTTTTATTCAAAAGAAGCAGATTGGGGAAAGGCACAAAATGTGAACGACTTGAAACACCAGACATGATTCAAGTTTCACAGATCTCTAAATTAGAGGCTGAGAATTTGGGAAATGCAAGCTGACCCTCATGAAAAGGATAATCTCTTTCTGGAAATGAAAAAAAAAAATAGTGTTAGAAACTAGTTCTTCTACATCTTAACTAATTATGTATCTAGGTTCAAAGATGTAGCATGCAACTAAAATCAAATTATACTTCTTGATGAAGGTTAAATAATGTATTTTCAGTCAAGAACTGCTAAAAGGTAATATATTAACATACACATATGGGGAGAACTGCAGCATGCAATGGCTTGAACCAGTGGCAGAAGTATGAATATATCCATTATTTCTATAAGACAGTCATATTGTCTTTCTCATGTTGTCTTCTCTGTCTTCTAAAGCAGGGGTCCCCAACCACCGGGCCCTGGACTGGTACCGGTCCGTGGAACATTTTCTACCGGGCCACCGGTTTGCTGGGTGCCGCCATCTTGTTTCGATGAGAAAGTGCTTCCGGGTGAGCTTTTCAGGTTGGAAAGCGGTGTTTGGGTCCTGAAGGAATCCTCGCGCCTTAGTTTCATCGAAAGGGGGGGGGTGGCTTCGAACTAAACTAAGGCACGAGGATTCTTTCAGCACCCAAGACAAGGTGAGCCAAGCGACCGTTCCGAAGCCATCCCGAAGCCCATCGACAAAGGTACAAAGGAGGAGTTGAAGGTGGCGGGGAGAAGCGGGGGACGGCTGGCTGGCCGGTCGCTTGGCTCGCCTTGCCTTGTCATGCGTGCTGATGCCGGTACCGGGCCACGGATCATTTTGTGATGCCGGTACCGGGCCTTGGCACAAAAAAGGTTGGGGGCCACTGTTCTAAAGGCCAGAAGACAGATCAGATCCAGAAAAGGACCAAAAGGATCACCACAGGTACACACTAAGTTTTTGTGAAGGAGATGGGTGGTTTCTAAATTTGATAAATAAATTTTAAAAAATTGCTTACCTTGGGTTTGAAATTAAGCTATGAATTGCATGTGGTTGTAGGATGAAAGCTTGCCCAGCCTGGTCTAATGGCTCACAGTTTGGTTCTGTATGGATGCCAGGTTTCTGGCTTTTAACACCATCATTTCATAGCAACCAGTCTGGAAAATTAGTTCTTTATATCAGTCCCTAAGTGTGCCATGCTTCTAATTTTGTATAAGCCTTCAGAAGCTGTGTGGTTAACTAGGCTTGTGCATTAATACTAATCTGATTTGAATTGTTGTTAAGTTTGAGTGTGAATCTGGATCTAACGCAGCAGTTTGAATCAACTTGAAAAATTAATCTGATTTTATTTGACAGCTTGGTTTGTTAGTCTGATTTTACTTGATTTTCTGAACTAGTTTGGAAAAGCAATTCTTAAAGGTTTTGCACAAACATCCTTCCAAATCATCGATCAGAAGTATCTAATTAATTAGAAGATTTTAAAGTACTTTAAATTTGGTGCAGAAAGTTGATTCAGGTTGAAGCACCTTTGAATTCAGTTTCTGAAGGTAATCTAAGAAGAGCCAGTTTGGACTAGTAGTTAAGGCATCAGGCTAGAAACTGAGTTAGAGTTAGGGTTCAAATTCTGCCATAGTCATGTAAACTTGCTGGGAGATCTTGGACCAGTCATTCCCTCTCAGCCCAACCCACCTCACAGGGTTATAGTGGTGGAGAAAAAAGAAGGAGGAAGGTATTTGCTGATTTGACTTTTTTATCAAAATAAATAAATGAATAATCTTTGCATTTCTTTAACATCCCTTTGGATTGCAGACTATCTGGTGCCACAAGTACTTTTTGTTCTCTGGTTTGAATTCTGCTTGCCTATGAGTTACTGGCTGTTTTGACCTAATTAAAAAACTTGCTCAACAAACTAAATGGCCTGAGAACAATATAAGGAGAAGTACATAATCATGAAAGTTTATTTCTGATTAAAATGTATCATTACTATATTGATTACAAAATTACTATATTGATTAAAAAAGCTTCACATAAAAAGTTTAATCATTTTCTGTTTGTGTTGGATTGTGCATTCACAATTCTTATGCATTCATGTGTTAGGATGCTTTCAGTTTGCTTTAAATATGCTTTTAGATATTTTTAAACACATAAAAATAAACTACTTCAGCACATGCTCATGAAGACTACTATGAAGAAATCAAATAAATTAAAATGTTGCTGATGATAGGGCTGGAAAGTCAAAACTTGCCCAAATCATTGAGTAATTGAAAGGGAAAGAATGTTACAGAATGCTTGACTGCATAGTAATATCTTCTACTTATGAGATAGACATATTGTCCTTCATATCCGTGAATGGATGTGAATTCACATTCATTGTGCCTTTGAATATACATGCTCATGTGCTGATTAACTAGAAAGTATCAAATACACTCTGATCTCCAAGGAGCTTCTAGAAGCTGCTTAATGTGCCTGAACAAATATCTGAAGAAAACATGTTGATTTATGCAATAACATTGAATGGCAAAGGAAACAATCTCACAGCCTGCTACTTTATAGCTCTTGGCTGTCCAGTGATGGGAAAAAAATTAATAGGGCACCATATATACAGATACCATCTAATAGATACAAATAGTCTTCATGGCCTAAGCTCAGAATTGGGATAATAATTATTTATATTCATTCAGTATCTCTCTTCTTCTGGCATTAGTTTAGAAGATCCAACCTATTTAATTCCATTATGAATGTCAGGCTATATCCTTTGGCATCACAAAGCAGCAATGACTTAATATTTTATACAGATCACATGCTTAAGTAGTCAGTGGAAAGAACTGGATGGAATGATATGCATTCACAGCTATCTGTTATGATGGAAAAAAGACAGCACACATACAGTAATATCACAAAACAAAGTTTACTCTTATATATTCCAACACTGAATGCAAGTCCATAATTTTTGGAGTTAGCATTGTTACATCACAATGCATGCTTTATCCCTTGTTTCGTCTGCAAACATCAATGACTGGAATGCCAGCCTAACTTCCAAACTTTCATTCAACTGTAAAGTCCATTGTATGTTTTGAGACAATTACACCCTGAAAGCATAATTACCTCAGGTATTTGTTTGCATA
Organism: Notechis scutatus; assembly: GCF_049901735.1. Lineage (NCBI taxonomy): Eukaryota > Metazoa > Chordata > Lepidosauria > Squamata > Elapidae > Notechis > Notechis scutatus. The sequence goes on along the minus strand of NC_142011.1, from coordinate 96,653,803 downwards.
GAGACAATTCAGTGGAAATGATAGAGAAAAAGCCAGAAGATTGCAGTAATACCTTTCTATCTTCCTTCTCCTTCAACACTCATCAGACATTCTAGTAGTCCACAAAAACAAGACCATAACAGAAACAGCCAAAGCTGGAATGCATATTCCTCTGTGTCATATCAACCTTCTTGAAAAATATCCAGGACAAACTTAATAAATAGTATAACACATTGAGAAACAGGATGAAATAGAATGAATGAATGAATGAATGAATGAATGAATGAATGAACTGCCTGATAAGAGTGAATTTAATTGATGTATGGAGAATTGTCTGTACGACTTGGCATTAATTACCAAAGAAGAAAGTCTTCATGTTCTAGAGCACATGCATTAAACCTTTGCTATTCCTGAAAGTACATGCAAACACATATAGTAAAGAAATATATATTTTTGAGATTCTTGGCATCATTTCTTGAGAAGTAGAACTGTACAGTCATTCCTTGTTCAAAATATGATAGTGTGACCAGGTTGCACTTATATTGATTTAATTGTTTGTTGTCATGTCCTATTTAGTATAAATTTTGTCTTAGGAAATCCCTAAGACACTTTTAAATTGAGGGGACACTGCACTTGATTATCATTTAATGCCAGCTGGCTTGAAAAAAATTGAAAAAAATCCAAGAGCCTGAGTTTCTAGAAAAAAAATCCTTTTTCTGATCATATCTGGTCTGAATTACTCAAAAAAATCTGAACTGAAGCCTTGAATCAAGTGGAATTTTTCATTGGGTAGTTGTTTAACACCTGACAAAAATATCTTATGTTAGAGGTGAAGGAACAAGAAGAATTGTCTGATTGGAAATTGTATTTTTCAGACTGTTGCTTGGTTTGGCTAAATAATTGGGTATGCTGAGAAACAAAAGAATTTTAGAACATGTCCTGAAGTTTGGATGGCATGGCTTCTATAGTACAATAAAGTTAAGATTAACGTAGCTTTTAAAATAATTACATTAAAATTGTCATATTGAGACTATGGAAGAGATATAAAGCTAGATTGTGCCTGAAAATGTCTTTATCAGTCTCAGCACAAGAAGCATTTTATGGAAAGGAAACAGCAGGCAAAGCGAGATGAATAATCTATTGAGAGTTGTTACAATATGAGTATGGAGAATATAAGATGAAATAAAGATGCCTATTGACTGCAGAGAGATTTACTTTTCAGTGATTTTCATATGCACAGTTAAGAGAAAGATGTAAGGTGGATAACAAGACATTGGAATTGAATAGCACAAGACAGAATTGGAAACTGAACTATATATGAACATTGAATCTGTAATTGTTGAAATGTGTAGACTTTTTTAAAGTTTGAAAGGGAATAAGAACAAGTGAAAGAATGCATGATAAAATAGGCTAAGAATTTCCGTATAATGTAGGTATAATACAGGTAGTCCTTGATTTATGACCACAATTGAACCCCAAATTTTTGTTGCTGTGAGACATGTGTTAAGTAAATTTTGCCCCATTTTACAATTAGCAAAGCCCACCCCCCAAGACTGTGTGCTTTTTCCACTTCTCTTCTCCCTATATACCTGTGATGACCCAGGGTGGGATACAAAACAAACACAGTCACAGAAAACAGGTGAAGTCCCTTTTATTCCTTCACTTTGCTTCCAAGCTCTGAATATATTTGATGAAAGACCAAAAAAGAAAAAAAGAAAAAAACTCCCACACAATGAGTTACATGAAGAAGGAAAAAAGCAACACAAACCAGGCAAGATAAGGGCTGGAAGATGTCCACAGATAACACACACTGGGAAGGACGCCAAACTCACAGAGGAACTATAAACTAGAGATATTTACATGATTTGTTTCCAGCATTTGCCAGTATGTAGGTCCAAACTCTTATTCAGTTGTCACAGATGCAGCCCATGAAGAAAATCAAGGCCCCCTCCCCTGAATAGGCCACATCTCTCCCTTATCCTCTCCTCCCTGCGTGCCCTAGGATGGAGAGGGGATGGGTCTGGGTCCTCCTCTGACTGCTCAGCCGGCCTCTGCCCTTCCCCAGCCTCCTCCACAACCTCTGGAGCCACACTTCCACTTCCTGTTGGCTGTTCCTCCTCTCCCATAGAGTCAGTCTCCACCAGGGGCATGACAATACCAATGACTGCATCTCAAATGATCCATCTGTTAAAATACTGAAGTTTGCAGATGACACAACAGTGATTGGTCTCATTCGAGACAATGACGAATCCACATACAACAGGAAGTTATACAACTTGCCTCGTGGTGTAACTGGAACAATCTGGAACTGAACACACTCAAAATCGTAGAAATGGTGATAGACTTTAGAAGAAAACTTCCCATACTACCACCTCTTACAATACTAGACAACACAGTATCAACAGTAGAGACCTTCAAATTTCTAGGTTCTGTCATATCACAAGACCTAAAATGGACACCTAACATCAAAAATGTCATCAATAAAGCACAACAAAGAATGTTCTTTCTGCGCCAACTCAGAAAGCTCAAACTGCCCAAGGAGCTGCTGATCCAGTTCTACAGAAGAATTATTAAAACTGTCATCTGCACCTCTATAACTGTCTGGTTTGGTTCTGCAACCCAACAGGACAGACACAGACTTCAGAGGATAATTAGGACTGCAGAAAAAACAATTACTACCAACCTGCCTTTAATCGAGGACCTGTATACTGCGCGAGTCAAAAAGAGGGCTGTGAAAATATTTACAGACCTCTCACATCTTGGACATAAACTGTTTCAATTCCTACCCTCAAAACAATGCTATAGAGCACTGTACACCAGAACAACTAGACAAAAGGGCAGTTTTTTTCCCTGAAAACCATCACTCTGCTAAACAAATAATTCCCTCAACACTGTTCAACTATTACAAAGTCTGCACTACCATTACTGTTAATCTTCTCATCACTCCTTATCACCCATCCCCTCCCACTTGTGACTGTATGACCATAACTTTGTTGCTTGTATCCTTATGATTTATATGGAGTGTTTCTAGTATGATTTGATTGCTTATTGTACCCTATGATTATCATTAAGTGTTGTACCTTATGATTCTTGACTCTTGACGAATGTATCTTTTCTGTCTACTGAGAGCGTTTGCATCAAGACAAATTCCTTGTGTGTCCAATCACACTTGGCCAATAAAGAATTCTATTCTATTCTATTCTATTCTATTCTATTCTATTCTATTCTATTCTATTCTATTCTATTCTGTTCTGTTCTGTTCTGTTCTGTTCTGTTCTATTCTATTCTATTCTATTCTATTCTATTCTATTCTATTCTATTCTATTCTAACCTTTCTTGCTACAGTTGTTAAGTGAAACACTGCAGTTGTTAAATTAGAAAAAAAATGTTGTTAAGTGAATTTGATTTTGCATTAACTTTGCTTGTCAGAAGGTCACAAAAGGTGATCACATGACTCCAGAATACTGCACAGTCACTTGCCTACCATCTGAATTTTGATCATGTGACAACGGGGATGTTGCAATGATCATAAGTATGAAAAACAGTCATAAGTCACTTTTTTCAATGCCATTGTAACTTCAAAAGGTCACTAAATGAATTGTTTAAGTTGAGGACTACCTGTAATGGGAAAATATGTGGCTGAAACAAAATGAAAATTTACATTGTTATAATTTAAAATATATTTTTTATAAAATGAGGGTTTTATATGACTCTAGAAAAGTTATCAAGAATGCGCAAAGGGACTTCCAATTTATTTTTAAAATGTGCAAAATATGAAGGATTAGTTTATCATGCCTAATGGACTTGCAAAAAAAGCCAGAAAAATGGGTTTAGATAAGTACAAAGATACAAAAAATAATGGATTTTTTTGCTGAAAAAAAGTGAACTTGTAAGTTATGGATTTGATAATTAGAAAGAGCAGACTATGGGAAAAAAGGAAATATTGTAAGAGAGAGAGAGAGAGAGAGAGAGAGAGAGAGAGAGAGAGAGAGAGAGAGAGATCAAAATATAAGTGTAAATGCTGTTAGAAAAAACACTAGTTGTTTCTTCATAATGTTTCCCCCTTTCTACTTCTTTCTTTGCATTTTCACTTATTACTTTTTTCACTTTCTTTACTTTTATCTTTCAAAATTTGTCATTCTTTTCAATTCTTTAAAAAAAATACATGAAAATTACATGTACTTAAAAAAATAACTCAGGTTTTTCTGATTTTTCTTGTAGCGCTTTAGTTGAAATAAGGAAGTAATATAAATCTCAACCAGAATTAGATATCGTTTTGGGAGGTTATCCAAGCAACTCTGTGTCAAGGCTTTTTTTTTTTTTTAACTACCCTGTAATCCCTTGGGTGAAGTCAAGGAAAATGAACGGAGCTGAGCATTCACTGGCCAGATGCCCTTCCTGATGCCTATGAGGAGCTTACAGCAGATATTTTTTCTCGGCGCCTAGAGAGGAAAATATTTGCCACTCACAGCCTCCTGATTGTGAGGCGAGAGCTCAACCTTTAGGCCACAAAGCCAGTCATCATGGCTTGGCATAATATACATATATTAGCAAAGTATCATATATCTAATTCACTCATGTACTAAAATCCAGCCTACATTTCAAACATTTTAATTTCATGTGAATTAGAAATATTATTATCTGATTTTCTAACTATTTACTGAATCATATTTCTCAGTTTATTTGCAGCTTGAATTTGGGCAGCTGTTTCAAAATAGAACCTGCGCATAAATGGCAGAAATATTTTCCTAGTAATAAAATTTCAATTTATTTGATGAGATTGATACAGTATCTATGCATCTTGCATTAAGGCATGTTTGAGGTATTACATCTCTGTGAATTTTGTTATAATTGATCTGATCTGCATTGTCTGATTATTAAATGAATCACAAGTTAATTGCCACTATTTTTCACATTTTCCAAAAGTTTGGATAGAATTATTTACTGAAATAATATATCAAACAAATTAGGAAATATATCTGTAAAAAGAAGAAATTCTGTATTAATATAAAAATAGTACATATTAGTTTAGTGATATAATATAATTTACCCATATGCCAAAATTGTCCTAGAAAATACTTTTAAGTTTGTTTGGATTATATATTGAAAATATTATCGGATTCTTGTCTGACTTTTCACTACTGTGTACTCTTGACAAATGTTGAAGTAAAGTACCTATTGAAACCAAACATGAAACAAAATATCTCAATTCTAACTCTCAGAATATTTTCAGAAGTTCCTGACATCCACAGATGTAATAATATCTTTGTCTGGAACGTCTCTATATCTGCTCAGACACTGCAACTTATTTAGTGTATATCTTTTTTTTAATGGTTTTTGGCTCTCAGAGATTCTAACTCCACTTCTCACCTATTTATTAGGTCATATGAAAGATATCTGTTTTTTACTTAGTGAATATTTTTAACTCATATCTCCATGATTGCAGCAAAGTTTTCTTAGCTGCAGTTGCTCCCAAGAGGCTCTGATCTTGATGTTGCTGAGTTGTTAGGTATCCTTTGTGCTCTCAGAACATGAATTCCAATCTCCTTTTGTTACTTGTCTGTTATTATGCATTGCAGAAAAGTACAGTATTTAAAACTCTGTCTATACATCAGTGAAGATAGGATGTAAAAATAAATCTTTTTATGATTCTATGACGTGTTCCAAGCATCAGTGACAATGTGCACAATCCTCACAAATGAGTTTTATTTGACCAACATCTGCTTCCTTAAAAATCATGCAAACTAAGGTCAATAAAAGCTTTGTTAAACAAGTTTCTTTCTACAGATAGAGGAGTGGGAGAGAAATAGGGAACCCCACAGCCAATGGCCAGCCTGCCTATGTAATCTTATTTTGGATTAAATATTTTTTGGCAGAACAGAAGAAGTTAATCTATTATAGTATATTATTCTAGTTCTTGAAAATGGGCTCCAGCACGAGTCTGAAAGCTCAGAAGACAAAATGTCTGGCCCCAACGACCTACCCAGATTTGATCCTTCAGTATATTATATATTATGGGTTTCAAATGGTTTCTCTGATAAAACTGAAAGGGAAACTTTGCCTATTGTAGAACATCATGATGGGTATCCCTCCCTTCTGCAAATCCTTTCACTGAATTTAACCTATAAATTATTTAAATGTGATTGCAAATGGCATTGCAAATACAACATTTGACTCACTGGTATTCCAAGAAGGTCCTGTGCAGGAATTTTTCAAAGTCAAAAAGGATACAATGGATCTATGGCCATTTTAAACATTTCAAAGAGAAGCTGAAACCAGGGGAGGGTTCAACAGAACTTCCTGCTAAACGTTTCTTTAAAAATATTTCTAAAATTAATACATTCTAATGCATCTTATTTTAACCAGTGGTAGGATTCAATTTTTTTTACTACCGGTTCGGTGGGCGTGGCTTGGTGGGCATGGCTTGGTGGGTGTAGCTTGGTGGGCATGGCAGGTTACTGCAAAATCCCATTCCCTCCCCACCCCACTAACCTGCTTTCCAGCTCCGTTCTTCTGTGCAGGGCAACAAAAGAAGACCCAGCTGATCAGCTGGGACTCAGGAGGCGAAGAATAGATGGGGATGGGGCCAGTCAGAAGTGGTATTTGCCGGTTCTCCGAACTGCTCAAAATGTCCACTACCAGTTCTTCAAAACTGGTCAGAACCTGCTGAATACCACCTCTGATTTTAACTTCCTCTTAACATTGCAAATGCAAATATCTTCAAGGAATATAAATCATCCAGTCAGAGTTGAAGAAGCTTTTTGGATGAGAAGTGAAATGTCTTCAAAGAAAAACAGGAAAGTCCAGTTGTCTCTTGAAAAAGCATGTTTGGGACACCATGACATGGATGACTGAGAATCTCGATAGGCAAGAGCCTCTTAACTGGAGTCTACACATGTATAATTTTATTTTGGATTAAATATTTTTCGCAGAACAGAAAAGGTTAATCTACTGTAGTATGTTGCATGCAATGGGTTTCAAAGGGTTTTTCTGATAAAACTGATAGGGAAACTTTGCCTATTGATCATAAATATTGCATTTGTTTCTAAGAAATATTTTAAACAGTTTACAAAAGACAGAAAGATCTATTAGCTCTCCTGAGAAAAAAACTCCAAGCTTTGATACAGACAAGAGTAGTCATCAAAAGCTATTTGTATTCCTGCTGGTCAACATGGTAAATATTTTTTTTATAGAGAAGCTTTGCATACAATATATAATAGTCACATATTATTTACAGAATAAGAGGAATGTAGGAAATATGTGTATTTCCCTGAAAATAAGGCACTTTCAGCTCTAAAATAAGCACCGGGTTCTTATTTTCAGGGGAAGTCTTACCTGCTTACCTTAGAACCACTGCAGCCATACTTCCCATACCCTGACACCTGTTGTGCCACTGCCCACTTCTTCTGTGACTGTTTGTGGCCAGACACCACAAGGCTCGTCATACTGGTGTCATGCTCGTGGCAGGAGGCTGCATGGTGTATTGTTCCATTGTGCTCATGAGCAGTGGCATCATCATGACGAGCCTTGCAGTATCTTGCTACAAGTGGCAGCACCAGTACGACAAGCCTCATGGCTTTCTGCAGTGAGTGGCAGCACCAACGTGACGAGCCCCACAGTGTTTTACCATGAGTGGTGGCACCAGTATGATGCACCACGTGGCGCCTGGTGCAAGTGGCTTCAGAAGAAGTCAGGCAGTGGAATGAAAGGTGTATAGGGTGTGGGACGTCTGGCTGTAGTAGTCCTAAGGTAAGCGGATGAAGGGTACCTGGGACTGCTCCATCCCTCTACCCCCACCCTAGCTTGATTTTTATACTTGCGCCTCACCCAGCTTGTACAACCAGACAGGGGGCAGGGCTTAACTAGGACTTATTTTGGGGGTAGAGTTTATATTAGGCACAGATGTGAAAATGGGACTAGGGCATGTTTTCAGGATCGGTCGTACTTTCAGGAAAACACAGTATTTGTTTTATTATATATGAGAATGAGAAAGCAAGATGTGCTGCTTTCTATATGCATATCTCCATCTCCATCCATACTCCTCTTTCTATCTACCTATCTCTGTATTTGCATGACAAAGCATGAATACCGCAACACAAAAGTCATCAAATACACAATCCAATACACAAATCAATAGCCAAATAGTTTTGTTTTATTATACTTGGAACAAAGTGGGGTGCTTATGTTTATTTGTCCAATCCTCTCTTCTTTTTTATTTCCCTATAATTTACTCCTCTGCTGGTGCGAATCCTTGAAAGAAGCATCAGTTGCACCCATGGGGAGATTGTGAAATTGGATTGTCTTCGTATTTAAAAGCAGTGGAGTTTAAATAATATATCCCAAGACTTTAGAGATACTCAGTGCATAACTTGTATGCACTGTTTTTCTAACAGTATTTAAACTGTAGAAAACTGATATAGGAAAAACAAAGGTTGCTCAACAGTTCTTTGAACTCAGACCTCAAATTGGAATCCTATTTAAGACAGGCTGATCTTCTTCTGGTGTTTCATTCATATATTAGGGGTTTTAAATAGATTTCCTGATAAAACTGATAGACAAACTATGCCTGTTGAGAGCATTTATTCCTAAGAAATATTTTAAACAGTTTACGAAAGGCAAAGGGCTGATCTTGTATAAATCAGATAGTTAGGTTGGTAGATTAGACCCCTGGTTCAAGCTACTTTATTAGAGTCTCAGATATTATAGTCATTTACACATTATTGTGAGATATACTATTTTAATTTTATTATAGGCAACATACCCTTGGATGGGATTTAGTTGGTTCACACTGGTTCGGGCGAACTGGATGTTAAATTTACATCTGGTTCGCTGAACCAGTAGTTGAACCAACCGGCTGGCTCTGCCCACCCCACCTCGCCCGTCCCAAGAATCTCCATGTGGCCCATTTTGGATGCAGGTAAGTGCAGGGTCCACACATAGGCTCTGGAAACAGAGCCTCTGGATCCAGGAAGGCTATTCTCACCCTCCCAGAGGCTCAAGGGAAGCATCCGGACCCTAGGGAAGGCAAAAAATGGCCCTCCATGAAGTTCCAATAGGCTACGCCCACCATGGCCATGGCCACCCAGTAACCAGGCAGCGAACTGTTTGCTGGGATTTTTGAATTCCACCACTGCATACCCTACCATAGAACTTACTGTCTTTCTTCCTGGAATAGAAAAGGTAAATTGGAATGAATGAATGAATGAATGAATGAATGAATGAATGAATGAATGTTAATTAGATAGAGATTTTAACCGTTACAAGAGGATAAATTCTCCTTGAATGTACAGGATTGCTTAGGTTTTTTCCCCCCTTGTACTCTTTCTTGCCTGGTGACAAATTAAAAAATGTTTTGATTTTTTTAGATTAGCCAACGTCAATTTTCCCATATGCAAAAGTACATGGTTACATCAGTATCTCTTCTGTTTTTAGGTGGCCACAAGATTGGTTCAGCTTTATATTTCTGTGTTAAAACTTCCATTCTGCATTTCTAAAGCTGAACTGAAGGTTGAAGTGTTGACAGTAGCTTAAGAACTCCACATCAAGACAGCCTAAGGATCTCTGGAATTTTAGTGTAATTGATGGATTGATTATCTTTTACTGGAAATCAGTGGAATATTCTCTGGATCTGTCAGGGAGGTTTTAAATGACCCCTCTTCCCGAATTGTAATACACTACTTGTTTCCTTACCTCCTTTGGTACATAAAAACTTCTTCTGGCACTTTCTTCTGCAAACTTCACTAACCTTGTAGCTTTCTATGATACTTACAAAAAACAGAAGAGGCTTCTGGAGGATGATATAAGGAAGAAGCAAGATACTACAAGAAATTGATGAGGATACATGAAGTGCTTCATTTAAGTAAATTTACCCCCTTTTTTGCCTCAGTGGGAAAGAAAAAACACATTGCCTCCATACAAGCCTAATGTCTTTCCCCCTCGGACAAACTCAATTTGACTGATTGATTCATGGAATAATCTTATAGTCTTTTACTTATAGATTTTAATGAATGTATTCCTAGAACAGCTGTCACAACTGCATATTCAAAAAAAGAAAACAGAAAACAGAACAAATTTGATAGCACACTTTGAATGTTCTGTAGGATTGTATTCCTAAAATATTCCCTGGAAAATAGGCTAGGACTTCTGTATATTTCCCAGCATCTCTAGGAGAGATTAGCCAATGGTAAAAAATGTTGGAAGCTGTAATTTAGCAAAAACTGGAGTTCTATACAGGTAACCTCAACTTACAACCAGAATTGAACCCAAAATTTATGTTGCTAAGTGAGAAATTTGTTTATGACTTTTCTTGCCACATTCGTTAAATGAACCACTACAATTGTTAAGTTAGTAACACAGTTGTTAAGTGAATCTGGTTCCTCCATTGACTTTGGGTCACAAAAGGGAATCCCATGAACATGGGACCTTGCAACCATCATAAACGTGAGTCAGTTGTCAAGCATCCAAATGTGAATCATGGGACCATGACCATAACCATTTTTCACACTTATGATGCAAGGTCATGTCACTTTTTTAGTGCCATTGTAACTTTGAACAATCACTAAACGAACCATTGTAAGCCAAGGACTACCTGTAGTTAGTTCCACTGAATTCACATAGTTTTATTTCTAAGTGCACATGCATAGTCTTAGACTGTTTAGAAGAGACTGACTACAGTATTCTAAAGAACATTTTTACATGTTTAGTTTATGTGTAGCTTTTATGTGCGTCTTTTTATACTATATTGTTAATTAAAAGTTAATGATGATATAATGAGGAAATAGTACTCTTATATTAATTGTATAAAGTTTATGCTAATCAGATGGACATAAAATCTGTACAAAAATATTCATTGTTCCTGTTCCCTCCTTACATTATCTTCTTAATGGGTTGCATAATGATAACTGAAATTTCCCAGGTAGATTCATCTATTTTTCCCAAATGGAGATGATTTGATAGTGCCATATCTTCTTCATATCCAGAACTGCTAGCAATGTTATATAAAAAAGCAAAATTAATATACTACTAAATTTTCATAATGGACTGTAATTACCATGCTGCAATTAAAAATGGAAGATTTGCAACTGACATATCTGATAATTTAAAACATTACACAACAGCAACAAAAGATCTCTGTTGCATGCTGCTGAAGTTTTCACTCCAGTCTACTTTTTAAGCGGGAGCCAGAAGCGTTCCTGATTGGCTGAATCCATTTGACAGCTGAGTATAAAAGGAGCTGTCAAACAGAATCAGCTGTTGCTTGTCAGCTGGCCGCTTGTTAGTTAGCGGCAGGCACGGGCAACCTGCAAACATTACAGTAAAGATGTTAGCCTTTCTCTCTTGCCTCTGCCTTGTTATTTCCATGCGCCAAATACAAAACTTGTGACGAGGATGGGATCAGCTTAGTGAGGCATCCATTGAGGCAATGAGAGCTGAAATTCATTCACTGAAGTCACTGAGCTGAAGTCACTGCTGAAGTCACTCAACAATTCAGAACATGTCTACGGCACCAACATTTCCACCATTTTACCCACCATCTGAAATCTAGAATTCTCACATCAACCAGTTTGAATGTGTCCTAGATGCTGCCAAACTCACAGAGATTTCCACGAACAGATTCTTCCTGGCATTCTTCCTCAGTTTCTGTGGAGTGACCATTTTCAATCCCGCCACTGCTTTGCTGGTTCCCCAGTCTGTCAAAGCCATGCCATGGGAAGATCTACAAAAAGTCTTAAGCAACCACTACACACCAAAACCATCCTGCATAGCTCACCGGCATGCTTTTAGAAGGATAAATCAGGCTGAGGGAGAAACTATCAGTGATTACATGGCTGCTCTCAGAATGGCTGCCCTTCACTGTGGTTTCAGAGACCTGGATGACATGCTTTCAGATCAGCTGGTCTGTGGCATTAGAGACAGGGGTGGGATTCTACCGGTTCTGACCGGTTCTATAGAACCCTTTGTTAACTTTCTAAGAAGTTTGGAGAACCAGTAGTTAGAAAAAAAATCTCCTTTTGTTTTTTTCCACCCTTATTACATTCTTGGCAGTATGCCTAGACTTATTGTCTCCGAAGGAGAGTTTTTTTTCTTGATACATTCTTAAAGGGGAAGGGTTGTTTTAAGCTTTTTTACACTGCTGTTGGGAGAAACTACTCTCCTGGAAATACTTCTTCTTGGCTAGCTAGAAAGATTGAAATTCAAACGTGAGTTTACATACCCTGAGTTTTGGTCTAAAACTGGTTTTTGGTGACATTTAATCCTGTGTTTATTGATGGAATAATTTTCCCTATTCCATTTTGTTTGGAAGGAAAAAGATTAATCTCTGTTCCTGAAAAGAAACTGGGTTGAGAAATCTGGCTAGTTCCTGTATCTATTTGTTCTGGTAATTGGTTTAACAAGCAACAGCTACTGTTGTGATTTAATTATTTGTATTGTGTTTGAATTTTTTTCTGCCTCATGGTGTCTTTTTCTATCTGGGGAGGGGGTCTTCCTTCATTACTTTAGTGGTATCTGGCACTGTCTTTTTGGGGTGTACTTCCAAGAGGCAGGATGCAAGCTTGGCACTGATTTTTTTACTGCCTTTCTGGGGACCAAATGACTTTTCCTTAAATCTGGATGATTTCCTTAGGATATCTTGTGAGATGAGTGAGACCAGCTGGTATCTTTAAGGTTCATCCCACCACAAACCATCTGTTTGAGCTGTGAAGGCAACCACGCAAGAGCAAACTGACGTTTCTGAAACATCGTCTGCCTCAAGTGCCAGCGAAAAGGCCACTGCCAGACAGGGAACAACAATAGCCAGCCAGTTCCTGACCAGCCTTATATAAAAAACTTTAAAACAAAAGAGGACTGCTTTACTATTACTAAAGCATGTCCAAGAGCTGAAGCACAAAATAATCAAACCTGTCAGAATTGCATTAACAAAATATATGTTGATGTTCTTTTAAAAGGCAAGGCCTGCCAGATGGAGGTGGACACTGGCTCTTCCCTATCCATGCTCTCCTAGAGCACCCTGAGATGCCTTGTTCTGAGCTTCACAAGAAAACAACAGACACCGTGCCAGCTGTCACTTTGAGACTACCAAGGTCAAGCATTCCCAGTCATCAGAAAAGACAAGTTTAACATCCAATTTCAACATTTCAAAGGAGAACTCCCTCTTATTTTAGTAGATGGGTGTTTACCAAGTTTGTTAGGACTTGATTGGTTTGCTTCCCTGGGCTTACAGGTGACCGGCATGAATTCAGTTACCACACAAGAATTAGACCAATTACTTTCTGACTTTGCAGAAGTTTTTGATGACAAACTTAGATGCTATGTATGAACACCCATTTAATTGAATTTGGACCCAGTTGCCAAGCCTCTGAATTTTGATCCTGAGACCGTGGGGATACTGTAAAGTCGTAAATATGAAAAACATTCATACAATCACTAAATGAATACTTATAACTTGAGGATTATTTGTACTAGATTTAGTAGAAAATCTAAATTATACTTAATAATTTAGATTTACCAATCACTAAATGTTTGCCTGTTTCATATTTAATCAGCAGTCCTAAAGCTGAAAGTGGTAAATAAATAAATAATTCAGAGACAGTTCCATTGAACTCATTGGATGTTAAATATTCTTGAATAAATCTGTCAACCATGGTGGCACAGTGGTTAGAATGCAGTATCGCAGGCTACTTCTGCTGACTGCCAGGAGTTCGTTCTTCACCAACACAAGGTTGACTAATCCTTCCATTATTCTGAAGTTGATAAAATGAGGATGCAGATTGTTGGAGGCAATATGCTGACTCTATAAACTGCTTAGAGAGGGCTGTAAAACATTCTGAAGCGGTATATAAGTCTAAGTGCTATTGCTTTTGCTATATCATCTAGCTTTGGTTCTGCCCCCATTTTATTATTTATTATTTTATTATTTATTTTATTATTTATTATTCCAATCCATCATCTTTTTCTTTAGATGTTCCCAACTTTCTCTATAATGCATTGCAAATTTGCACTGGGGAAATCACTCTTAATTACATTGAAAAATGAAAATAGGATTATCTTCATTAAAAAAAACCAGATTGTATTTAGATTAATTTATTTACAGAAATTAATTAGTTTTTTTCTTAATTTCATTGTGTAAAAGTACTCTGTGAACTATTAGCGAGGAGATGTCTTCATCCTCTTCCTCTCACACATAATATGTGGACTGAGGTGCCTATTGCTCCTCTGGAATGCACTCCCTCCATATTGAGAATCCACCTCTTCATTATATTACATTGCACCTGCAGAACAAAATGTCTGGCCCAAATGAATGTAAATACAAAGTAGGGTCTGTGCCCTGAGAAAAATTGGTGAAAAACTCTCAGATACTATATGTGCAGGACAATATGATCTAAAACCAACATGGAGGTGAAACCCACATATACATCCCCCATACACTATATTAAATTGTGATTTAATTTCAGTTTACTGAATGCATTTAATACACTAACCCTGAGAAAACTAAGCAATGCCATATCTGGTCAGTATTTGAATGAGAAACTATGAGATCTCAAGGCTTGTAGGCTAGACTGGGAAACAATTTTTTTAATCCCAGAAAAAATCCAGCCAGACAAATTTATATTTTTAAAATGCTTATTACTTTCCTCAATCCCAACGGACTCTGAGCAGCATATAACATCAAACAAAAGAATGAAAACTTAACTAGATGTTACTTGACTATAATTTATAAGTAGGTACAAATCATGATCAGAAACAGAGTCAACCCTAAAATAAAAAGCCAAGGCAAAATCTGAAAGAGACTTCTTTACTCAGAATAACAGAGTAGCAGTGTTAGAAAGGACTTTGGAGATCTTCTAGTCCAACCCCCTGCTGAAGCAGAAGACTATATACCATTTCAGGCAAATGATTATCCAATCTCCTCTTAAAAACCTCCAGTGATGGAGCACCCACAAACAAGACAAACCATTCCATTGATTAATTGTTCTGTTGGGAAATTTCCACTTATTTCTAGCTTGGTTCTCTCCTTGATTAGTTTCCATCAATTGCTTCTTGTTCTGTCTTTAGCTGCTTTGGAGAATAGGTGGACCCCCTCTTCTTTGTGGCAGCCTTTAGATTAGGGGTGTCAAACTCATGGCCTGCAGGCCAGATGCGTCACACACTGGCCACACTCATGCCCAGTTTAGTGAAGGGGGAAAATGTCGCGACACAACATGTGATGATGCCGTGAATTTGATACCCCTGTCTTAGATATTGGAACACTGCTATCACATTTCCCCCAGTCCTTCTTTTCATTAAACAGTCAGGTGGGCTGATAGTATGCTGAAATAAAACAGGTTTAATTTATAAATGGAAATGCAGTAAGAAGGAAGGATACACATACTTTTTGGGAATTCCACAAGGTGAGGACTATTGCAGGGAAGGCCTACTTCCTTGTGCATACATATTTACAAAGAGGGAGAGATTATTGCCAAAACAAACCCACAACATTGATATTTTCACATAATGTTTAGGAGGGAAGGATAATCTGAGAGGGTTTTTACTGAGTTTACAAAATATTAATTATGTGTCACTAAATCAGTATCAACTCTTAGGGCTTACATAGGTCATTTTCCCCAGAACAATATATTTCCAATTTGGTCCTTTGTGCCTTCCAATGGTGTACCCACTACCCTTGTAATTGAATCTATCCACCTTACAATGAGTAACCCTTTTTGTTCTTTTTCCCATCCTTCCCAGAATTATAGACTTCTCTAAGAGCTAGAGCTTTGTATAACGTGTCAACAGTTACCAAGTGACAAATTACAGTTTTTAAATAATAGTGGCTGTTTTACATTACATTAAGACCTATACTAAGACACACACACTGTGTATGAGATACAGGCAGTCAAGAATCAATGAGCTGCAAAATTCTCTAAAAGAACATCCAGATAAAAGTCTTTGAAACAGACAATAATACTTAATTTAGGGGAAGAATTCACACTCTAATATTTATAATAGTCAGTGTTCTAGCATCCATTTTATCAAAGGGCTTGCCAAGATAGCACAAAACCAAACAAATGCATAAGACAATTACAGAAAAAAGGTTTTGGCACTGTGAAATATGGCAAAATCTGATCAGCTGAAAAAGTGGGTATTATAAGAATGTTATGGCATTCTTAATTACATCAGCTAAAAAATTCAGAATGACTGAAATATACTATTTTGCAAGAGGAAAGGCTTTGTTAGCCACAATTAGACTAAAATGCACATGCGCTATCACCACTGAACACCACCACCACCAACCCAATAGTTGCAAAGTCCTTGGCAAGTCTCCACTGCTGTTTTAATTAGTTTTCATTTTATTACAAATTAGTTTTATTTCTGCTCACATTGTGCTAAATGCTTTGAGATCCAAGAAGGGAGGGAAGGAGGGAGGGAGGGAGGGAGGGAGAGAGAGAGGGGGAGAGAGAGAGAGAGAGAGAGAGGGAGAGAGAGAGATTGTTTTTACTGCCGCAAAAAAAAAAAAGATAGTAATCAAAATTCACTAAAAATAAGCCCTGAGAAAAAAATCAATTAAAGTTTGATTTATGTGTTACTGCAAATTTTGGTTTTACAATGTCCAAGGTCACTTTGTGACATTCTGTAACCATAAAATATTTCTGTATGGAGTTTACATGTGACTGGAGTAACCTTGTACAGATGTATTGAATGGAACACCTGTATGATCTCATAATTCTGCAACTACAGCTCATACTTTTGAAAAAAAAAATTAGTGGTCCTTTGGAAACAATTGACAAGTGACAAAGTGGTTACTATTTTATGATTCTGTTCAGTGGTGGTGTTCTACTGGTTCGGCCCGGTTCTGCAGAGCCTGTAGCAATGATGAGCAGTGGAGACTGAATCAGATCTTTCTGCTGCTCTGCTGTTGGGCCCACCTGCCTGCCTGGGCTCCCATACTCACCTTTATCCTCTGAATTTGAAGTGCAGCTGCTTTGCACGGCACAGAAAAGTGCTGTGTGGCAGCAGCTGAAGCGACTGGGATCGTGTAGGCTTGCAGGAGGTGAGTTAGAATGCCTCTGCACCTGCGCAAATGCCTCTGTGCCTGCGTAAAGTGTGCATTTGGCACACATGCGCATGCAAAGTGCACCCACCAAGCCACGCCCACCAAACCGATCAGAATCAATTCTTATAATTGATTATGATACAAGTAAACAGACAATGACCATATGCAGAAACACTTGAATTTTTAACCTAAGCACACATTGAAGTGTACATGACAGTACAATTACTTGCTTTCTATACTATTTTAGCTCAGGAGGTTAATTGAAAAATTATATTTACTGTACATAACACCAAAGTTTTAGGTGCTAAAATATACACTAAAAATTGAGTTCAGCTTATCTTGCATGTAGTTATCCACAAGGATACAGTATATGGGAGACATTTTCTTCAGCTGCACATTATTTAAACTACTTGCACATTATTTTTATACATACCCATATACACACAGGTGTATATGTGTGTATATACCACACACCATGTATGTGACTGCTTTATGTATATGCCTCTCCACTGATAAACCAAACCTCAAATTTTTAACCAAAATACCATGAAAAGTGTGCCACTCATAACTAATTGTGAAAATTAAAACACACTAACTTCTGAGAGTCAGCTTATCCAAGAGTGGCAGCTTTTTCTTTGAATTTTGGTTGAAAATGCGAGGATTGATTTATCTACAGATAGGCTAATGCAGAAGTCTCTGTGGTATGATAGTTCCATTCAAAGTGGAGCAATATAATTACTCATTGTAAAGCCCACAAATGTTTACAGCTGCAGTAAGCATCCATGCCTTCATCTCTAGCATTTTTATTTTTCAAACAATGTAAAAATGGTTTTTCTGGCCAAAATGATCATGGAATGAATCCCCAATGTGGCGGTGATTCCTTACCTTCAATGTTCAGAAAAGGTTTGCAGGAAGAAACCCTATTATCTTTCTACAGCCTTATCATTTTTCAAAAGAGTAAGGCCCTTGGGCCATTGTGGTCATAATTATCAAGCAACATCACTACTCTATAGGTTTGATTCATGAAGCTCTTTAGATACATCTAAGTGCTTGCTCAGTATAGGGCTTTTAAATTATTAGAACTGATTGATTCTCTCTATTGACAGAACTGCCAAGACATTTATCATTTTGATGGGTAAAGCTTTCTTTCTTTCTTTTTTTATCAAGAATGATACAGTAGCTCTGTTCAAAATCTCATTATTATTGATTAAGTTATTTGAAATCCACAGTTTTAGCCAGCAAATACTGAATCTCTACCGACTGACTACTGTTTCAGGAATTTAAAGAGGCTGATGTGACTTTCTTTTTTTTTCTTTTTTTTTTTTTTACTCCAAAGCAAGTCTATTAAAGTTAATAGAATCACTGCTGAGTTAGTGAACTGTAAATTGTTGCCCAAATCTCCTTGTAAGAGAAAGCGAGAATGATTTTATTTAAAAAAAGGCCCATCATTTTGAACATATACTCTGGGTGTTTTATATTTTTAGTGTGCAGCTCTTAAGAAGCAGCTGCTAGTTTTGGTCATCCAAAATCATCTCTTTCTGCTATAGAAGTCAGACTATCATTTCCCCCTGTTGTAGATAATATTGCAGTGATGAATAACTTCTAATTCTCTTACATGCCTGCTTTGCAGCATTAGTGCAATTTTACTCAGAGCTGAATTTGCAAATTATTATATTGTCCCTCTTATGCTCTAAAGCCACATTGAAAAATTGTTATTTACAATACTCCAAGACTAAGTTAAATATAGTAAAACTGGAATGAATATTTTATCTTAATTTCATTAAACCACAATAAATAATAATAGGACTGTGCAATTATCTCCGGGACACTTTAAAGCAGCCATGCCTTTTTTTCAGATCATGTGGCAGTGGAAGGCAGCTGGGAAAAGGCTCAACTTGTAGGCAGATACTACAATTGTATTCCCAAGTGCTCCAAAACACTTTTTGGAAATAGACTCCAATGTGCTCTACAGAGCTGGTACATGAATGGTATTAGGTCGACAGGTTGTTTGTAGAATAATTGGCACACCATACCAAATGCAACCTGGCAACTTTGTATTATAACAAGGAAGGAAAACCTCTATTTAGTAATCCAGATTTTGTTTGAGAAATCTTCACATCTGAGGCATCAACTGTCAACTTTTCAAACCTCTACCTTTTTGCTGGCCTTTTATTCATGGAGAATTGGATTATCTTGAGTAGTAGAAGTTAGTTCAAGGTAAAGACCTTCATGAAACTCAAATACTTTGGCCACCTAATGAGAGGGAAGAACTCACTGGAAGAACCTAATGCTGGGAAAGATTGAGGGAAATAGAAGAATGGGACGACACAGAATGAGGGGGCTGGATGGAGTCAATGAAGCAGTAGGCATGAGCTTAAATTGACTCCAGAAGATGGTAGAGGACAGGAAGGCCTGGAGTAACGTAGTCCATGGGGTCGCAATGGGTCAGACATGATTTCACAACTAACAACAACAACAAAGACCTTTAGGAAGAATTTCAGAAACTGTCAATAATGTCATTCATTGCCTGATGACTAATGGGATGAAAATGAAGTCATTTTTTAGGTCTACCAAATTGAGTTAGCAAAAGTCTGAACTACCCTTGGGTAGCAGCAAGTATTTTTTTCTGGGTCTCGGTCATCCTGTATTGGCTTTCCAGATTTCTACCCTGATGCTATACATAAAAGAGTTTTCCTCCTCTCTTCTTAAATGCTATCTTGGCTCTGTGTTGATATAAAGAATAAATACAGTCAGAAATTTTTGTTTCTAGTTAATGAGAGTACTATTTGGTTATCTTCACTTAGAACATCTACCACTGGAAATTCTGATATTCAGAAAGCCCTGCCAGCAACACACTGGCAAGCTCGGTGTGACAGGAAGGATACGTGTCTGAATTTTCCTTTCCCAGTTTATTTTGTCAGTGCAATTAATGGTGGTGAATTTTGTTCTTTTTCTGCCATCACATTTTAGCTATGGCTTTTGTCCAAGTCAAAGCATTGTCTCCACTAAATCTTTGTAGACTGTGAGATTTAAATAGCATATAAATGCAAAGAAGAAAAGAAAAAACGCTACTTGGCCAAGCTTGAATTTAAATTTAGTCTATACATTTTCAACTTAGTGGCACAATAAATACCATGAATGAAAGAAAAAAACATTTGTAAAATGACACTTGGCTCCCTCATACCCAAAAAATTGTTTTTGTAATTTATGCTTTAAGCTACTCAATTGTTCCAAGCTTGATTCCGAAGACTAAAAATAAAAATGGTACACCTTAAGGGGGGGAAGAATCATATACCAGTGATAAATATGAATGAGGGTTATAAGTATTCTGTAGTCAATCTTCATTAGCTCTATTATATATTATAAGAAAAGCTGGCTTCAGTTGTTGCTTAAGCTAGAATAATAAATTGACCCGGGGAAAGGTCTAAATCATGCTAGTAGATTTCCTTGATACTTTTACAATTACTTTGGGATCACTGCATACAAAAAAAAAAAAAAAAAAAAGCCACGTGGGGCCAAAGAAAGTCCAAACTATGCCTCTCTGATGAACTTCCTCAGGATATTGAACCACGATACTGTAGGTATCTAAGGATAGAACAGGGTGACAGATTAGACTACTGTTCATCCAGAAAGAGCACATTACATACAATGTCCCTCTGAACAATTGTGATACTAACATGTGACCAAGAATGTGCATATATAAGGCTTGAGCAGAGCTTGTAGCCTAGAAAAATATGAGACCTAACTAACTGATATAAAAATTTATTAGGCAACATTAACAACAACAAAAAACAACTTACAGTTTGAGCAATTTCATCTTGTCTATGTTCTTTGATGATAGTTGCAATAGTAATAACAATAGTGAGCATTCTATGTGTAAAAATATAATACAGGGGGATGTTTATATATTAAATAAGGCAGAAATAGAAACGAAAAATTGAGGCAGGGACAATTTTCAAATATTTTGAGTGGGCATTCTCTGGAAATCTCAGGACTTTAGGCCAAATTGGGAAAATTTAAAAAGAAGCAAATCTTTATTGCAAAAGGAAATTGCAATTCCCCACTAGGAATCTATACTATCATCTAAACATATCCAACTATTATGGTAGCTAAGGAACAGTAATACAGATATGCTCTGAATTACTGTAAGTCATTAGTATGGAAGTGACCAATAATAAGCAATTTCTATATCCAAAGAAGAAAGAGAAAAATTGCAAAAGAATCATGAATATGTCCATGAAGTCAGCAGAAGGTGAGCTTGATTTGAGAGAAGCTTCACTTTTTAATCATTGTAGTGTCACTGTAGTTTTCAGTACAGATATTCCAGAATTGCGGAATTAAAGTAATTGTATTGTTACACATCAAACACATTATGCAGATACTCCTTGCATCAAGTACCAAGTGACAAGTGTGTAGATAATGCATACATAGGCATATTGCTCTAAATCAACATAAATCCATATACCTGAAGATAACTAGCATTGGCATCTGAAAAGTAAATACCCCATTACACTTCATTTATAACCATCTACACTCGGGTTGTCATATTTTGATACTCAGCATTTTCTGCTTATTTAGCTGATTATAAGTGAAAAACAAGGGGTACACATTAATAGGCCTATTAAAATGGATACATTGGAGAGAAAAAATGAATACATTGGAGGAATGACAAAAGGATATAAAATCACAGGTTGAAAATATATGTCAAAATGCACACATATTTGAGCAAAGTTCCCTTTGTACAGATTTAATGACTGCAGATGCAGTTTGAAAAATGCAAAAAAGATTGGTTTTGCACTAAAAACAAGCTGTACTATTTTTTCCCACTGTACCAGCTCTTCTCCTTGTCTTCCCTCCACCCCTACCTAGGGTTTTCCTACAAGTGTAGGGTCCACTTTTTTTCAGATCAACCACATGTTGATCCTTTGAGAAAACTGGCCAGAAGTCACACAACTAGCTTTCATGCCTAAGGTATGCATGATGTTCCTAATTCTATGGCAACATAGGGTCCACTTAATGATTCCACCCATGATGAGTTAATGTAGGTGTCAGGATTCTGGCATGTTTTATGAGTTGACAATAGGTAGGTAGAGAGGCAAGGAGGGAGGGAGAGAGAGCGGGAAGGAAGGAAGGAAGGAAGGAAGGAAGGAAGGAAGGAAGGAAGGAAGGAAGGAAGGAAGGAAGGAAGGAAGAGACAGCCATTTTATCATATTCATTATGGATTTCCAAGTGGCCATCTTGAAACAATGGATTTACTTGTAATGACCACTCTATGTCTTCAAAGAAGGATTTCTCAGAAATAGCTATTTAGTTCATTTATTTATTTACTTATTCGTGACTTTAGGCAACTAAAATTTTAAAAGACAATATAAAAACATAAAAAGAAAATATAACACAAATTGAAACAGCAGCTGGGATAAAAAAAAAAAGACCCATAAACAGCAAGTTAGCAATGTATGGGATCTGCCTCATCTCATGACCTGCAAGCCCAGTGCTTCACCCACCTGCATTCTCATATCTTCTTGATTGGAATCCTACCTGGTTTAAGTATCAACACATAAACATAGGTTAGCAGTACTGTCTGGTTTGCTGCTGATAGGAAATCAGTGAAGGCTGAGAGGAAAAGCAGTAATTCTCATCCATCATTTTAGCACACTTTACTATGGACTGAGTAGAGATAAAGAATTCTTGTCACAGTGCAGCTTCCAACTTCTACACATTTCTTCCATTTCCTGTTTTGAAAGTCATAAATGTTAGCAAAGGAATTTATCTATATTAAATAACCTCTACAAGGAAATGTATAACTATTATTGACCTCACCCCATTCCTAAGAGGTCTGTAAGGGGCATGCATAAGTGCATAATCGTGCCTACTGTCCCTGTCTTATTGTCCACATTTATTCATACCTATTTCCTGTATTCTTACTCATGTTTATACTTATACCTATTATCTTGTAAGTGTTTGACAAATCAAATCAAATAAATAAATAAATAAATAAGAAATGCTGATGATTGTGTGTGCATGTTTGTATCTGTGTGATACTTTAAACCATTTCTTTAAAACTTACCCCCAAGGTTTTGTTCTTATAAATTGTTTGTCAAGGATATTTTTTTGTACCTTTGAATGTAATTGACAGTTATAGCATTATTCCCTTCCTTGATATGGCAGATCAGTTGCTGTTACAGCAGTCATAAAGCCACATGCATCATCTCTTTATTTGGTGTGTCACTACATTACTGGTTTAAGCTTCTTTGTGCTATATTAAATAAATGATCTTGCCTGCGGAGTGCCATGTTCTTAAATGTCATTCCTGAAAGAAATGTTTCATTTGGTATGGCAAAACCTCTTCAGGGCACAAGAGGTCTTTGTCAACCTAGAGGACAATTGAAGTTAAGAAAACATTGACAAGGAGTGACACAGAGACTTGTGCAAAACTGGGAATGAAGGGGTTTAAACAGAGAGAAGGATAGGTGCACCCATTCTGACTTGCTTTTAAGACTCTTTGAAGAGGGGGAAGTCAATTGTAGGCAACATGAAGCCTTATTTTATTGATTGATTCACTGATTAAATTTCTATGCCACCCAGCTTGCCAACATGACTCTTAGATGGTTTACAGTCTATTTATTTATTTAATAGATTTATTAATTTATTTATTATTGAGTTATACATTTCAGACCATGGAAAAAGAAAAGGCAATGAGTGTTCTCATCTCAGAATCCTTTTTCTAGGTTGTGCAGGTAGCAAAATTGGCAGACTTTGGACAATTGCCCTAACTATGCATGACAATCAGAGGAGATCCATTAGCAATTGACCTAATCTTTATTCTATAGCCATGATGGTGAACCTATGGCACGTGTGCCGGAAGTAGTATGCAGTGCCATTACTGCTGGCATGCGAGCCCTCACCCGGAGCATGTGGGGGTCGGGGTGTGGGGGTCGGGGTGCACAGGAGATGTGCGCACATCAAGGTGGTCACTCATGCATGCACAGAGATGTGTGGTGCATGGGGGGGGGGTCATGCACACATATGCAGGGGGTGTGGGGGGGACCCATGTGCATTGCCTTCTGGGTGCTGGCACGTGAGTGCACAATTATCAGCACAGGAGCCCAAAAAGGTTAGCCAACACTGTTCTATAGCATTTGAAAAAGCCTGAATAATGACTCTGTTTTCCTACCCCATCCAAGCATCTGCATAATGAATAAATAACTGTTAGAGCTGGCTGAAATTTTTGAAAGGAATAAGATTGCCAAAGGGGGATGAAGGCTTTTTAAATTTTATATATACAATTTAGAAGTAACAGCCCTGATAAATAGCAAAACTGAAATCAAGGAAAGATATTCCAGGCACATAAAAATGAGTGGAGGCAAATTCCAATAAAATTTAAAAGTTACAATCTATTTGGCAGTATAATATATAACAATGATTATCATAATTATTATACATAACTTATTTGACATAATCTCTTCAAATACTTATGGCAGGGAAAAGAAAAAAGAATTCCACAGACATTTCTAAAGAGAACTAAAATAAAATACCTTGGGAAGTTTCTTTTTTAATTTATATGTATACCTTGTTTTAATTGGATATTTTATTTTTGCTGGCTTCTTTGTACCTCATAATTTTACAATTCACAGTGATAAAGAAATTAGACCATTTCATTTCCCTTCAAGTGAATTTGTCCACTATTTATCATTCACTAGAATTTGAGGAATTTACTTAGCTAAATACCAGGTTAATCTTCCATGTCACCTAAGGGAGAGATCTGTACTGGAAACATGAAGGAAGATTTTAAAAATGTCTTCTAGAATTTTCTAATTCGTATGAAAATTATCTTATCTTGTGTACAATACAGATAACCCTCCACTTACGGCAATTTGTATAGTGACCATTCAAAGTTACAATGGAATTGAAAAAAGTAATTTCTGACCATTTTTCACATTTAGGACCATGAAACTTTTCCATGGTCACATGATCAAAATTCAGATGCTTGGAAACTGGCTCATATTTATGATAGTTGCAATGTCCCGGGGTCTTGTGATCATCTTTTGTAACCTTCTGACAAGCAAAGTCAATGAAGAAAGCCAGACTGATTTAGCAATGGTATAACTAACCTCTCAACAGCAGTATTGACTTAGCAACTGTGGCAAGAAAGGTTGCAAAATGGGGCAAAACTCACTTACCAAATGTCTCACTTAGCAACAGAAATTTGAGGCTCAATTGTCACAAGTTGAGGACTACCAATATTCAGTATTTTTTAGAAAATACAGAAGTGGTTATGCTTTTTAATGAGATTCTAAAGTAATTAAATAATTAGCATTTTTCCCAATGCCTGCTGTCAATTATAATGCTAAATTCTAGTAAGTGAGTAGATCATCTTTTGAACTGCAGAGATTTGGAATTAAAAATATGGGAGTGTCATGACTTTAATACTTTCTTGGATAATCATAGAAAGCAAGTGACTTGGCCACTGATGGAAATTCAGTACTAAACATATAAAATCAAGCAGTGTATGCAATTCTCCTAGTGCCTTATGGCTTTCTCCAGAGTCAGAACTGGTGGTGAAAATTCCTTGGGACATCCAAATAAACTACACATGTTGCCATACCTAACATTGTCATCAAGCAGCATCCAACTGTGTTACTATAT
Source organism: Notechis scutatus (assembly GCF_049901735.1). NCBI lineage: Eukaryota > Metazoa > Chordata > Lepidosauria > Squamata > Elapidae > Notechis > Notechis scutatus. The sequence continues at coordinate 96,628,146 of NC_142011.1, read as the reverse complement.
TTATCGTTGTCCAAATATGGTATTTATCATTTTTTTAGTACAATGGTTTCCTCATGATTGGCAATTACTAATGAGTCCTGGACCTATTTTTATATATATTGAAGGTTCTTAAAACTGAAATCACTGGTTACATTGTCAATGCACATTGACTTAAGTAGAAATCAGACTCACAGATTAACTAGATAATTGTGAAATTTGGGGTTAATTTCATTATGAAGAATAGAACTATCTTTTATTCATGCGAAATAGGTCTTTGCTCGCCCTTATCTCTTTCATGCATTAGAAGCATAAAGTCAAAATATAATGTCACACAATCATTCATGGTTGTAATTAGATCAGCATGAAAAAAATTAAACATATCAAAAAGTCACTTATCAGACAAAATAAACAGGGAAATATAAAGGCCTAAGAAAGTGGCATCTTTTAAAAACCATAGCCTTTCGTAAATCAAGGAAAAATGAAGATGCAGTAAAGATACGATGGGAATCTTGTTACTGATGGTTTAGGGGTCTTGTCAGCTTTGTGCTCATTACAATGTTGCATTGTTTTATAAGATGTGTAGAAAAGTGAGATGGATGGAAAATAGATACCAGGTTAGAACATTAAAAGAAGTGGCTAAGCAGAAAAAAGTAGATTAAAAGCTTTTTTCCAACCTGCCCTGACCCATCCCAAGTAAACAGTACTCAAATAAATAAATAAATAAATAAATAAATAAATAAATAAATAAATAAATAAATAAATAAATAAATAAATAAATAAAAGAAACTGTCCATTCTTACCCTGCACTTGGACATCTTCAATATGAGTTGCATATCTTAGTCATTGCATTAGCAATGTACAGTAATACATGGGTTTCCTGACAAATTTTGATAATAAAACTTGAGAGGTCTTTGGAAGTAGCATCAAGGATTTTTTTGTTATAATTAGCAATTAAATTGTTAGCTCTAGGACAGAGGTGTCAAACTCAGATCATCACAATGGCATCATGTGATGTATGACAACTTTTTCCCCTTCACTAAACTGTGTGTGGGCATAGCCAGCACATGACACATCTGGTCCACGGGTTGTGAGTTTGACAGCCCTGCTCTAGAAGATCTCCAGGAGTTCTCTAGGAGATCTTGCACTATACATCCCAGAAGTTTGCCTTCTAGGCCATGTGCTTGCATAGTATTATACTGAAGAATTAACAGAAGCTAAAAAAAAGGGGGGGGGAGATAATAATAAGGAGACAGGGGGGTTTAATTCTGGAAGCACAAGACCAAGTCTTAAGAAGAAACAAATATGAAGCCAGAATTGAGAAAATAGTAATAGATAGCAAATGCTGTCTCTGCAAGGAAAGTGAAGAAAGAGGGGATCATCTAGTTAGCTGCTGCAGGAAGATCCACAGGCTGACTACAAAAAATGATATGACAAAATAGCAACAATCGTTCATTAGACGATCTGCAAAAAACACTATTTGCCTGCAAGTGAGAACTAGGGAGATAGAAAAATAGACAAAGTAAGAAATGAAAAAGTCTGCACTGACTGTAAATAAATAAGAAGAAAAAAAGGGGTTCCTTAATAGAAACCAAGTTTTGGATCAGAAGAATTACCAGTCATAGATTGTGATTGATCAAATTATGTGGGTCAATGCAAACACTGAGAACTTAGATAACAAGGACAATGAAAAGAGAGGAAGAAAAATAATGACCGTCAGTAGTAGCTGTAAAACAAAAGCAGGAATTTTTTTACAAAGATTCAGCAAAGTGAATGTTTTCTTTTGTTAGACAATTGGAAGTAGTCTAACCTTGGATTGTTCTTTTTGTGAATTACATTGACTTATTCACTGTTTTATCCACACTGTCTGTTGCTTTATACATTGTGTTCACTTTTGCAACAATAATTTATTTCAGTAGAGTTCCTTTGAAGATGATCCCTGCCGGTTGTCCTCCTTGGGATTTGTACAGCTAAAGCACCATGAGACATGCATCAATTGCTTCTTTTATATTCTGAGCTCTTTCCTTCACTGTAATACCATTCTGCCCTATATTTGTCCAGCTCTTAAGCAAGATTTGGGGTTTCAATAAAATGGCACCCTTGTTAACCTGATGAATAGTAATTAAAGCATGCTGCAGTCATCCTATTTTATTCTTCATCTTTTGCAATTTGGGAAAAGATGGGTAATCAGCCTAATCATAAGGAAGCTGTATGGCTCTGGGATTTGCATGTGCTAATTAACTATAAACTGGGCAGAGTTGTTTGTGGGTAGAGCATCTATTAAAGAGGTTAATTAACTGATTGAATGGCACAAGCACCATGATATAGGGACACTGAATAAACTTACGTGCTATACATATCCAGGAATTCCTAGTTTTTTTAATGAGCAGAGACAATTCATTTATAATGATTTAAAATGCCACTGCTTTTAGAAAGTACTCCCAGAAAGAAAGGATGACTCCCCCCCAATTATTTGTATATCTCATTTTGTTCCAATGAATGAATTCAGTGATTATTATAAAATACACACATTAATGTGAATTTTACATTATGGAGTTTTTGAAAGAGAGCAAGGTAGAATTAAAAAGAAGCTTTTGATTCAGTAATGAGCTATTTAAAACCTTCTTTAATACATAGTATGTGTCCTTTCTTATAAAAGAAATATCAATCAGGAATCATACATTTCCTAGATAATGCCTCTGATTAGACTGGTTGTTTTTAGGTAACCGTTTCTTAATTTTAAAACCTATTTTCTGCCTGGAATCACTTCGATATTATATTTTTATTAGAAGCAGTCAGCAGTGCATAAAAATAAGGGTAATCCAATGTACCCTTAACTTGAGCAGGGAACTCAAGCTGAAAGGAAACTTATTAAAGGTGGGGAAAATAATCCTGTATTCCATACCAAGTGACTTATGATGAAGCCACATTATGAAAATGCTATACTTCTACTAAGATACTTGACATAATGATATCCAGGTAGTTAGTAAGATATAGAAACAAATTATTATTTCATTTATTTTCATACCTTTCCTTTCTCAAGATTCATAGTGGTTAACAAACAAAACGCAAGCAAATGAAAGAAAACCCATGGAACACAATCTATGAAGCACAAAAACTCATCTTATGATCTGAAATCCCAACTCCATGTCCTATACATGTGAAGAAAAAGACATGAGGTACTATTGTTGGGCTGCCCATATCAAGAAGGGCTGTATCTAGTGCAGTAGTCTATGGTGGGTAAAGGTTTATTTGTACACAGCCCCTACTATCTGGTCTAGCAAGAGCTATGAATCTAATAAGGCACCCTGAGTCAACTATCTGATTCTTCTGATGAAATAAAGTTGATTACAGAATCAATTTTGGATCCAAGATGTTTCCAGTTACTCAATAATTATTGATTTTAATTTGAGTTTGTATCATCCCATCCAGCCCTTCAGAGCCTCCAGAAATCAATTGAAGTTTTGCGTAGTATCTTCAGCCTAAGCTGGGGTAGAGATGCATAACTGAGTGTCATCAGCATAAAGATGACACCTCATCCCAACCAAATGAAATAAATCATGTGTTCTCATCTTAGACTCAAAAATTAACATACAGTAGATGCAGGCAGTAAAAACAAATTAAAAACAACCATAGTTAAGATGTAGGCCTATTGGAAATATCCTGCTATTAGTGGAGATACAATGTTTTGATACAACATTGAGGCCTTCTTGCTAAATATATGTCACTTTGGGTAATACATCACTGTCTCCAGCAATAAATTGCTTGTCAAATATGTCAGAGTCACCTGGCCTGAATTTTTTTTGTATTTTTTTTGTAATTAAAAGCTGACTTAATCTTGTTTAAATATCAGCTTGTCCCAAGCCAACAGATGGCTGCACCATATCCAATCTGAACCATGACTAAATAAACCACATAATCCATGATCTTCAAAGCTAACATTTTGCCACCTGCTCCAGAATCTTTCCCCAAAGGAAAGATTGGAAACTCAACAGTTGTTGAATATAGCTGAATCAAGAATGGCCTATTCAGGAAATGATGTAGCACTGCCTATTCCAAAATTGGTTGCACATTAGTATTTCTTATAGTATCTAAGCCACCCATTTCACTAATACAATGGCTCTGGGTGGCTTATGATACAATAAAAAGTCGAATAGTGCTAAAAGGAATTAAAGTTAGAATAAAAAGATTAAAAGTTAAGAACCAAGATGATGGGCAGTCTGGGGTTGAGAATCTTCTCTACCTGTCAGCCATTCCCAATGTAGCTGGCCCTCTGTCAGGTCCCCAGACCAAGTTGCAGAGCCAGGTTTTTAGGCTCTTCCAGAAGGCCAGGAGTGTGGGGCAGGATCTGACCTCTGATTGGAGAATGTTCCAGAGGGTGTTTCAAAGGTGCTTTTTCAGGAGGCAACTGGACTTTCTTGTTTTTTCTTTGAAGAAATTTCACTTCTCATCCAAGAAGCTTGTTCAACTCTAATGGGATGGTGGGGAAGAAGCTTCTTAGATGAGAAGTGAAATGTCTTCAAAGAAAAAATAAGACAGTCCAGATGCCTCCAGAAAAAGGACCTATGGAACAACCATGACCTGGATGCCTGGGAATCTCTTCAGACTTTTAACAGTTCCAGAGGGTGGGAGCCACAGCAGAAAAGACTCTTCTGCTGGACCCACAAACTGAAATTCTTTGACTGACAGGATTTGAAATAGGCTCTTTCCACTGGAATGAGTGGGGCAGATTAGCCCTATTGAGGCAAGGTGGTTGCTCAGATACTCTGGACCCATGTCATAAAAGGCTGTAAAGGTGATGACCAACACCTTGAATTGGATTTAGAAGCAAACTGTCAGCCAGCACAGCCCATATAACAGCAACATCACATGTGCATCTGTGGGGCCTCCAGAACTATCACTGTGTTCTGTACCAGTTGTAGATTCTTAATATGCACAAAGAAGAATTAATTATCTCCTAAATCCCATACACACACAGAGAGAGAGAGAGAGAGAAACATCATTACTTTCCAGGTGAGGCAGGTTGGGCATGGGCATGGATCTACCTAATTTTTTTAAAAAAGGAGTGACAGGAGTTTTATGATATTGAGTTTTCCCCTTTGTGGGATGTGGTAAGTGTTAATTCTCATTAATTTTGTTTTATTTTCTTTGTGACAGTATGCATGAAAATGGCAGTTAAGAAATCTGCAAAATATCAGTATGGTATGTTCAAAGGCTTGGGACTTTTAATAAATATAAATAGTTAAGGGGGATATTTTTGTCTTTGTGTATTCTATTTAATTAGAAGTGTTATATAAATTGTAAAACAATAGAGAGGGATGAAAAATAAAAGCTCTCTTCCAGCCCAATAAAATCTACAAATATTAACATTCTGATTCTCTGAAATTGGATTAGCAAACAGGGTTGAATGCTGGAACATGTTATGACCTTGATATTCATTCAAAAATTGTGATTGGAAAGCCCAGCTAAAACTATTCATTGTGATTAGGAACTGCTGTCAAGTCTAAAATGACATGGGGACTTCTTCCCTTCTCTTTCTGTGCTGTTATTTTCTTCACGGGGAGAACCTGGGGAGAAAGCCAATTACTGAAAATAAACTACCTCCAATTTCCAGTTTGCCCACAAGATTTTAGAAAGGTTTGGATTTGGATCCAGACTGCTTTGGAGAAACCTCACTCAAATTTGGACATATCTTGAATCCATTCAAGCCAGGGTGATTTTGTTCTGGATTTATGATAGGTCAAAATGTAGTGCACCTCAGCTCATTTTGTATATGCAGGGTACTTTCGATCACACTTCTGCTAGTACATTCATACTGCTGTGTTCTTCCCTCTCCATCTGCTCACTGTAAAATTAATGAGCATCTTTTTATATACATCAAAGTTTCTTCACATATACATAATATATGTACAGTCAGAATGCCATAAAATGTTTGGCTTGCTCATGTTTCAGGCTTTTTCTTTTTCTTTTTTTTTTTAAAAAGTAGCTTGGCCTACTTTGGTACTGTTTTTCAGATTAATTAGATATCAATACAATATTGCAGAAAGTTGTGGAGACCGAAAATAATATTGCTTGTTTATTTTGAGACACCAGCTTCTGGATGTCACAACTTCCAGTGCATTCAGTGGCACTGTATTACCTGCACATTGTACAATTGTACATTCAGCAGAAACAGGTTTCTTTTATTAGAGGAAAAATCCATTTCATTCACAAATTAAACATGGCTAAGGAATTTAGGAGACTACATGCTGCAGAAAGACAATTGAATCCTGTGCACAATTCTTGATAAAAACATAACTTCTTCTTGGTATCTGCCTTCCTCTTTAAATGTACAAATGTTCAAAGTCCCTTGAAAGCTTTCCTTAAGTTTATTTAGCTAATTTCTAGCTACTTGCAGGAGCTCCCTTCTCTATGTTCTCCACTGTGCTTCCAAAATGTCCTAGAACAGTCTTTTGGGGGAATTGTGGCTGGGGAATTCTGGGAGTTGAAGTTCACATATCTTAAACCGGCCAAGTTTGAAAAAACCCTGTCCTCTATATAGTCTATCATATAATGCTTTTCTTCTCCTGCTTGCACAATATTTTTTCTTCAAAAAGATGGTTATCCCCAAGTACCAGACAGGACAGCATCCCTCCCCCACTTCCTGCCTCACCTGTACAATCGGTATAAAAAGGATTATTCTACATTAAATTCAAAGTGACATTATATGGGGGGTGGGGGGGGGACCGCAAACAGGTTAAACATCCTTTTCCCACATAGACTGAATGGAGATCATGAGGTACTGTCATTTCCATAGAGTTTCAATAATATTTTCAAAGCATGAAGTGCATACTGTACTTTGTACCTATTCCAACTGATTAAGCACCTAGACAATGTAGATAGCTAGTTAATTTTATGGATGATCAAAGACCAGCTGTCAAGAAGCAGTAGACATAGTAAAAAAGGGCACAATTATAAAGCAAAACAATAAAAGAGAATATTAAAATTTAAAATCTCAAAGATAGAGGGAAGCATTAACCTTAGCCATGGCAGAGAAGGAAGATAATATATATGGAAAATTAATAATTGGAGGAGCTAAATTGTTAACTCCTGAACAGCAATATAATTTGCACCAAAATTGGTGATCTTTCTAGAAGCTTCTATATGCACATCACCCAATAGAAGCTACGTTCTCTTGAAAATTATGGTATTAAGTTTGTTTAAACCTTAGCATTACATCCCAAGATGTACAGTACAGTCAATACTTACTATGATGCAGGAAATGATGGTAAAAACCCATGAACTGATAGCAAGGAATCATGAAGACATGAAATTAGAAATGAGAATGGAAATAGGAGGAGTGGAGAATGAGATACAAAATTTGGATAGTAAAATCGGAAAGATGCAGGAGACAATGACAAAAAATGAACAAAAATTAAACACAGTAGAGGCAAGAACTGAGGTGGTGGAAAACAGATTAGAGGAATCAGAACAAAATTGGAAAGTCTTATATAAGTCTTATATAAGTCTTATATTGTTATATACTTCGGGATTCCGTGGTGCATATAGAACTAGAAAAAGCATCATTTTATTTGAGATTCCAGAATGTTGTTGAAGATAAAAAGGAAGACCTACATGAAATAATGGCGAATTTGATAGCAACAGCCCTACAGAAAGACAAATAGGAAATTGAGAATGACATCGATGAGGTCTACAGAGTATATACACATTAGGCCCGAAGACACAGACTACCCCGAGAAATCCACATCAGATTCGCAAGAAAGACTATACGAGACATGTTATATGGCAAGACCAGAGACAAGCCACTGATATATAAAGATCATGAAGTGGTAACATTGAAGCAAATACTTAGGAGAGTTAGGGAGCAAAGAAGGGGCTACCAGTTTTTGTCATCTCAGTTAATTAAGAATGGTATATCATTCAGATGGCTCACCCCGGAAGGACTCCTAGTAACATGGCAGGATAAAAAATATAAAATCGATACAATAGTAAAAGTGCATCAATTTCACAAACAATATTTGGGACCTGAGGAAGAATGTGAAAGTGGAGAAGATTTAAATACAAGAAGTCAGGAAGAACAACTCTCCAAAGAGAAAGAACTTGCACCACAGTCAGAATCTCAGAAACTTAGAGAAGATGAGGACAACAGACCAAGTACAAGAGAACCCAGAATAAGGAAAGAAACAAAAAACACTCTACACAGACAGTAACACAGATAAATCACCCTATTTTCAGTTAATATCAATGGTTTAAACTCAACATTAAAAAGAAAATAGTCATTTGAAAAACCTAAAAAACAAAATGCAGACATAACTTGTATACAAGAAGTACACATCATAGATAAACAGGCAGACCTCCTAAAGGATACCAATTTGGGAAAAATGTATTGGTCTCTTTCAAATAAAAAAAAGGGCGGTATCATAGTATATATAAAAGATTGGCTGCAACACAAACAAGTATACAAGGATGATGAAGGGAGAATGTTATTTATAGAAACAATATTAAACCAGAAAAAGATTTTGTTAATTACAGTATATGCCCCAAATGTAAATCAAAAAGAATTCTATAATAAACTCCATCACAAGATAGTAGAAACTGAATATACAAGTGTTTGTATTGTAGGAGATTTAAATGCTGTTTCATACAAGGATAAAGACTATAAAAGCTCCCCCACCATCTTCTTTTAATAACATGGTGAGGGAATTAAATTTGAAGGATGTGTGGAGAGAACTATATCCAACTAAAAAGCAATATACTTTCTTTTCCAATCCCCATCACGATATTGCCAAGGACTTTTTTACAAATCTGTACAATCAAGAAGAAGTACCAGAAGAACTTATTAATCAATATCTGAAGGAAATTTTTTTACCGGAAATTATGGATGAAGAGAAGTGCATTTTAAATAATAAAATATCCACAGAAGAAATTAGAAAGGCAATTAGAGCCCAAAAACTAAATAAAACCCTGGGCCCGGATGGAATTCCATCTGAATTCTATAAGGAGTTTCAAGCGTTATTGGAGGAGTAAATGACAGATTTATATAATGAAGCCTTGGATAGTGCTAATATATCAAAGTCGTGTACCGAAGCATATGTAACCCTTATTCACAAAGAGCAATCAGACCCACAAAAAATTCAAAATTACATGCCAATATCACTTTTAAATGTAGATTACAAGATTTTGGCCACAATATTGGAGGAAAGATTGAAGAAAATATTAAGTAGGATTATTCATACTGACCAGAATGGGTTTCTGCCATATAGACAAATGAAGACAACTACAAGAATAATTATGGATGTTTTAGAATTCTACGAAGTACACACAACTAAAACAATGGCACTGATGTTTTTAGATGCTCAGAAGGCTTTTGACAATTTGAATTGGAATTTTCTTATTAAACAATTGACAGGCATGAAATTTGGCAAAAAAAAAAAATTAGGATTCATTAAAACAATATATAATACCCAAACTGCAAAAAATATTAATAAATGGGGAAAATACAGATAATATAAGGATAAATAAGGGTGTAAGACAAGGATGCCCCTTGGCTCCCCTACTTTATATATTAGCAGAAGAGACACTACTGGTACAAATCCGACAAAATCAAGAGATCAGGGGGTTAATAGTTAAAAAAGAGGAGTACAAACTTCAAGCATTTGCTAATAATATGGCATTTATAGTGGAAGATCCCCTGGAAATGACACCCATTTTGATGAAAGAAATAGAACAATATGGAAAGGTAGCAGGGTTAAAAATTAATAAAGAAAAAAACAAAAGTGATAACAAAAAACTGTACAAATGAACAAAAGGAAGAACTAACAAAGAGATTAGGGATACAGGTGGTAAACAAAGTAAAATATCCGGGGATATGGCTGACAGCTAGGTGCTTGTCAATTAAAAAAGATAATTACGATAAATTAACAATTCAAATATTTAAAGACTTAGATAATTGGGCTAAATTACAAATATCTCTATTAGGCCGTATTGCAATAGTAAAAATGATTATTTTGCCAAAATTGCTGTTCTTATTTCAGACGGTACCAGTCAAGCTAGAAAAAAGCTTTTTTGAAGAACTAAATAAACATATATCCAAATTTATATGGCAGGGGAAAAAATCCAGAATAAAATATAAATTATTACAGGACAATAGAAAGAAAGGAGTTTTGGTCTTCCAGATTTCAAAACATACTACTATGCTGCGATAGCAACCTGGCTCAAAGACTGGGTTAATTTGATAAATAAAAGGATCTTAACTTTAGAGGGCTTTGATCTCCAACTTGGATGGCATGCATTTATCTGGGATGGAAAGAGTAAATACCACTTGTACTTTCAAAGGCATTATATAAGGAGTGTTTTATTAATTATTTGGGAAAAGATAAAAAAGTACATTATTGTAAGGTCCCACTGTGGTTATCTACAATGGAGGCAGGTTACACAACCAAACATTTTAGATTTTGATAATATTGTAAGATATAAAGATCTATTACATCAAACCAGAGAGTTAAAGGGTAGGAATCAAATACAAATTCAAGGAAAAGAGGTAATATAGTGGCCGTATGCGCAGATACAAATGCATTACAAAAAAGATAAAGAACAATTTGGTTTTAACATGACCTACCAAGAATTAGATAAGATTTGGCATGGAGAGGAAAGGAAATTGATTAGTAAAATATATAAATATCTATTGGATTATAAATTAAAAGAAGAAACAATCAAGGAGTGTATGATAATTTGGGCAAAAAAATATGGGCCACAGTATTGAATTAGACAAGTGGAAACATATTTGGAAAATAAATTACAAACTAACTATGTCAGCCTCGTACAAAGAGAATCTCTATAAAATGGTGTATCGTTGGCACTTGCCACCCGCGAGACTGGCTAAGATGTTCCCGAACCTCCCCCCAAACTGTTGGAAGTGTAACTGCATCCAGGGAACATATTTTCATATGTGGTGGACCTGTCCATGTGCCCAGAAGTTTTGGAAAAAATATCAAAAATTGGATTCTAAATATAACTAAACAAGAAGTAAAACTTGAACCCAAAACCTTTTTGCTGGGTATGATAGACTCAAAAATAGAAAAAAAATATCAATATTTAATCTTGCACATTATAACGGCAGCCAGAATAAGTTATGCTCAAAATTGGAAACTGTCTATTGTCACTTCAGAGGAGATGGTCATTAAAAAAAATTCACGAGTGTGCAGAGATGGACAGCGTAACCAAATTACTAAAAAACAACAAAGACAGTGAATACTACAAAGTTTGGAACTGTTGGTACAAATGGTTAAAGAAACAGCAACATTTGACAACTGAATAAGTTATGAAACTGTGAAGGATGTGCGTTTAATCATAAAGTATTCTGTGAAATGAAAGCATTAAAAGAACGAGGAAGGTATTGTAACAAGTTAGATTTCATCAATGTTATGGGGTAAAAGAAAAAAAGAAAAGAAAAATGTAACCAATGCTCAATACCTGCTGCAAAATGTATATATGTATATATATATTTGTTTATATGTTTGTTTATTTCTTCTTAAATGTTTTAAATATATTAAACTTAAATAAACTTTATTTTAAAATGAAAAAAATAAAAATAAAATTTAAAATCTCAAAGATAGAGGGAAGCATTAACCTTAGCCATGGCATAGAAGGAAGATAATATATATGAATAATTAATAATTGGAGGAGCTAAATTGTTAACTCCTGAACAGCAATATAATTTGCACCAAAATTGGTGATCTTTCTAGAAGCTTCTGTATACACATCACCCAATAGAAGTTACGTTCTCTTGAAAATTGTGGTATTAAGTTTGTTTAAACCTTAGCATTACATCCCAACAGCTTGAGTAGAGTGAGATGTCTGGAGTTGATTGTTGGCATCCCAAGGAGATTATTGCAGGATCAGGTTTTGCCCTGGCTTTATGTCTATAGAGATTCTCAGTCATCCAGGTCATGGTTGTCCCAAAGGTGCTTTTTCAAGAGGCAACTGGACTTTCTGATTTTTTCTTTGAAGACAATTCACTTCTCATCCAGGAAACTTGTTCAAGAGCTGAAAAAGTTGCTTGAATGAGAAGTGAAACATCTTCAAAGAAAAAGTCCAGTTCAGTGGTGGGATTCAATTTTTTTACTACCGGTTCTGTGGGCGTGGTTTGATGGGCATGGCTGAGGAAGGATACTGTAAAATCTCCAGTCAGACGTGGTATTTGCTGGTTCTCCGAACCACTCAAAATTTCTGCTACTGGTTCTCCAGAACAGGTCAGAACCTGCTGAACACCACCTCTGGTCTAGTTGCCTCTTGAAAAAGCACCTTTGGGTTTTATGGTTTATGTGTTTTGTTGGTTGGTTGGTTGGTTTTATAGTCCTGGGATTTATCATTGTTGTGAGACAGCCAGAGTTATGTTTTAAGATGGGCAGCCATACAAATCTTTTAAATAAAATAAAACAATAACTTAAAAAGAGAAATGCAACGGGACATGAGTAACAGGCTCAGTATCCTCAGCTTGGTATGAACATGGTTGATCCTGTGTTAGAGCATTATTATATCCCAACTTACATAGATGGTAAAAGAGAAGATGCTCTTTGATGCATCAGATATATGAAGTCCAATAAATAGCTAACTGGAATGAATGGTCCTCTGTAGACACCATTCTTCTAATGTCTGCATGGTGGTAGCCCACTTCTGAAGAATGGTGTGAAGTATAGTTCGCTTCAAATCCATCTTAGGTCCCTTGAACCCAAGTGAAACCAAATATTGGGTTGAAAGACAACAACATCTAAAATATAATCCAGATCATTTTCCCTAAGAAAGTGTATAGCCTGTTAAAACAAAACAAAAGTAAAATGGTGAAGGGGGCCTTTGGACCATTTTACTATTTGATTACTATCTTCTTATATAATTTTTCATACATGTTGCTGATTTGGGCTATAGGTGATGGGTAGTGGTGGTGATGGTGAGAAATAAGGGAAGAAATTACTGGTGGCAATCTCACTCATACAACAGAGGAATAAGTAGATACACTCCCCTTCTTTTGTTCACCTAATAGGAGTACATAAATCTGGTAGAATTTTTCATGGGATGGATTAGGTCTATTGTCCACATATCTAACTTAAATGATATCCCTCTAGTTCTATTAAAAGAAAAGAAAATCCAATGCACAAGGGTCTGCCCTTTATTGGGGAAGGGTGTCCAAGGGCATGATGATAATACAATGACATCACCTAAAAGTAAGTTACTGGGAGTTTCACCTCCCTTTTAATTGAGCAAATATTGGAGTATCACTTTTCACATTAATTTATTGAATATTAACATGTTGCATATTTACATATTACATATTTTCTCATTTTATCTATCTATCTATCTATCTATCTATCTATCTATCTATCTATCTATCTATCTATCTATCTATCTATCTATCTATTTATTTAAATTTCTGGCCCCAAATGTATGAAACATATCTTGTCATAATTTAGGATCTATCCTCTGAAATCTGACAATGCAATCTTGGTTATTTGGGGCCACATATGAACAATGAGCTATTAATTATCTATACCTATATAATGCCTTTCCTCCTTCCTTACTTCCTTGCTTCCTTCCTTCCTCCCTCCCTCCCTTTTTTATTTACATTTATATAGCTGTGCACTTGACAAATGAATTTCCATGTCTGATAAGCAGATCGGTAAATGGATAAACCAGATTTTAGGCAAAATATTTAACTTTCTCAAGGTGGTATTCAAGGGATGCGTTTATATTTCTTGTGGACTATCTTTATGGTTTCTAAGTTATTTTGTATATATTTTCTGTAATCTGTCAACCCTTGTCAAAATGTCATTGATAACTAGTCCATGGATTTGTTACGCTGATATAGTAGTAAATGGAATCTTATTGATTTCTTGGATTTGAGGAAAAGTAATTTTCATGTTGTTGAAACTCACTTTAAAAAATAGCAACTATAGTTCTAAAGACCTTTTCAATAACTCACATTAAATATGGAATAAATATGAAATGATACCTATCTCCTCTGCGTGTAACAGGAATGTGCATGTGCGCACATACACTTTCACACAAAAATGCAGTAGTTTTCATCACCTACAGATGATAAAATATAGTTGTCCTCTTTGTGTTTGTACATGTGTGTGTGTTACCTTGGAAAGTACATATTTTATTTAAATCTTTAGCTGTCATCACCTCTACTTTCTGATTCTTGAAGTAGTGGCAATAAATATCAGGTGTTAATACCTGTTATGAAAATAATCAATACCTGAGTTCTGAAAATTAAGTTTTGCCATGTTCCATATAACATGTAAGTTGGCCTATAAAACTGTAAGTCAGCAGCAGCCAAAACCACATGCTGTCATACAGTTTGTATATAATTTTGCTTCCATTTCAAAGAGGAAAAATAGATCTCAGCTGTGCACATATAATGCTGGTCTCTGCTTCCTCTAAATATTAATCTGTTCCAAAAACAGCCTTAAAGATTGCTCATTTGAATCAGAATGCACTTGTTTAAATCCTTCTAAATGTTAACATTTTATTGATGACAACATAGAAATGACCAGAATTCTTAGATTTCAACTTCTTTCTTCTATGGAGTTGTGCAATCCCAATAGTTTTTCTTGCCTTTTCAACATACATATTTTTTAAAGAAAATGTATTAGTTTGATCTTTCCATCTCTTCCATTATCATTATCAATGACACAAATGACTATAGTTTCTGAAGGTCACAAGAGATATAATTGATGATGTCATATCCCTGGTGGTGATAGAAGTATTTTTTGTAATCCTGGATAGTTACTTGGTTTGTTTATTTGCTTATCTAAGAAGAGGGTGAGACTTTAAGGACTAAAATTGGTATTTTCAACCTTGTAGAGGCTTAGATCACCCATTTTGTCCTTTAATACCTTCACATTCTCACAACACACTTAATATTTTGGACTTATTATTAAGATGGCCTCTGGTACTTGTGAGAGTATTTTAAAAACTGCAGCAGAGGTGCTTGGTACATACATCCCACAAATTGTGCACATATAAACCAGACAAACTCAGCTTTTTCTTTATTGACTATAAAATACTACATTATAAAATGTGTTACTCTGAATGTTGTAACAGCAGAAAACAAGGACAGGGGCAATTTATTTCATTTGCACCACAATGATAGATATGCAAAATACTTGATGTTATTGGGTCTACTTGTGCAATCTCACTTTCTTTAATCTCCTTTATTTGGTAAATCTAGCATAGATCCTCTGAAATTGCTCTGGGAGATGCAGACATGTTGTTAATGCAGGAGGGGAAAGAAACTTCCTAACATCAGCCTATATAGCCACTTTCAGGCTAATTTAAAATAATGAGCTCCTACAAATGCCAACACATTTATTTCTTTAATGTGGAATGGATGTGTTCCATGGCAACTTCTGTGTAGCATAGTTCTCCTTTGGATTGATGGCTTCTGTTTGCTGCTTTAAATATCTTACACTGTCCTAGAATGAAACAGGCACCTGCTTTTCTTCATGAAAGGCCTGACATCTCTGATTAAGAAACATCTCCATTAGCAAACTTGTAAAAAGCTCTTCCGAAATGATTGTGGACTAGATTAGCCTATATTGTGAAAGAGGTCTGCCTCTAATAGGTCTGAATAACCTGTTAAACTTACTGAGTTGTTGGCAAGAATAACTGGAGTCAATGTCTATTATGAAGTTATATGCTTAGAACTAATGGATTCATTCAGTTCAGTCAGGTGCAAATAACCAGGAGCATTCATTGAGTTCAAAGCAAAGAAGATATTATTATTGCTACCTATACACGGGAATCTAATCAATCAATGCTCAAAGGTACCGTATTTGCCGGCGTATAAGATGACTTTTTGCCCTGAAAAACATGCCTCCAAGTGGGGGGAAATCGTCTTATACGGCGAGTATATAACAAAGGTCGCCTTATACGCCGGCAAATACGTTGTTGTCACTCGGTGCAAGAGCGACGGGGCGGAGCTCCGCAGCTTGCGAAGCCCCTTCAAGCCCAGCCGGAGTCTCTCTTCCTCCTCCTCCCCCACCCACCCACCACCCACTCCGCTCGTGCGAGCGGACAGGCAGGCTCCAGGCTTTGCCCCATCCTCACCTCCTTCCATCCCCCTCCACCACCCCCAGTGGCAGAAACTTCGCCGCACGTGGGGACGAGTGGAGGGTGGGGAGCAGCGACGCAGCTCAAAGCTGAGAAAGCGCCATCCTTGCTTTTGTGCTTCGGGAAGAGTTCGTGTTTTTGTTTTTGTTTTTCTCCCAGGAATGGGATGCTGCTCGTCGCGATTTTCTTTGGGAATTTTTCTCTTCCCGGTTTCAGCCTTTGCTCAATCCCCCCCGATTCACTTCTGGAAAGGATGCTTGTGTAACTCTTTTCCTAAGCGTTGCTGGGGTGGAGGGGGAGCAGTGTGCAGCGTGAGCGAGAGGCTCTTTTCCTTTCTCCCTGAGCGCAAAACCGTCTGCCTTCTTCTCTCTTGGACGGACTGAGCAAGGCTAATAAGATAATAATAAGATAATAAGATAAGATCCTAAGCGCGTTGTGGAAACAGATCTGGATCTCATTGGAGAAAGGTAGCAAATGAATGAACTGGACTTTTGGCAAGTCTCGGGTAGGAACTCGGCGCTTTCTGGAAAGTTAGTGAGCAGGAAAATAGACATCCTTTCCGCTTTCTCCCAGCGTGGGTATTTCATTATCCCTCCCTGTAAGAAGTAACAACCACAAAGCCAAGGGAAAAACGATGCGCAGGAAAAAGCCACAGTAGGAAGCAAAGATTTCTCCCCCCCACCCTCTCTCTCTGAAATAATTAATGTCGCAATCAGTGTGGTGCACCCTTGGAGACAAATTGGTTGGGGAGGTGGAAAGATATTAAGAAACAACTCGATTGTTTTTCGTCCAGTTTTATTTTTATTTATTTATTTTCCCTGAAAAAGCAGATCGCTCAACGGTGTCACAAAGAAAGGAGAGGAATTGAGTGCCAGCCTGAGAAAGGCGAAGCTGCCTCTCTAAAGCATTTGTAAGGCTTTGTAAGTTTGGGGGAAAGGGGCGGGGGTGTCAATCAAGAATTATATCCAGAATACCCCAAGTGTTACAACTTACCATATTTGCCGGCGTATGACTTTTTGCCCTGAAAAACATGCCTCCAAGTGGGGGGGTCGTCTTATACGGCGAGTATATAACAAACTCTATATTTTGAGTGGAAATGTTGGGCGCTCGTCTTATACGCCCAGTCGTCTTATACGCCGGCAAATACGGTATATTGGCCATAGATAAGAATCAACAGAATTCATGGGGTACTGGACTTGGGTCTTTTGTGGCAATGCAATGACTCCAAATTGATGACACATTTAACTCTGCCTGTGATTGTGAATTCCCTGCCAGTCTCCCACAAGCAAAATCAATAGAGAAGCCAGTAGGTAAGGTTGCAAGTTGCTTACACACTCATCTCTTTTTCTCCTGAGAAGTTCACTACAGTAGAGTATGCCTGCCCACAACACCCCACACCCACATTCCATAATATATTTCCACCCATCCAATTGTATTCACATTCTGCCATTGCAACCTCTGCCTTCTTACTCACACCAAATTATAGCACGAACCCACTGTCCGTGCACATCCATGCCACAGTACCTCTTCTACCCAGTTGCATTCATACCAGGCTGGGTCACAATATCCATCCCTTGCCCATCCACACTCCCCAGCACTTACCCAACCTCCTGCTTGCAACCCACCTAAGGCATGTTGTGATTGAAATTTGCAACTTCCATTGACTTTGTTTATTGAAAGCCAGCAGGAAGTTACAAATTGCAGTCATACGAGACCCCTGCATAATGACCCATGTTCTTCACTTAATAATGGTAATGGGATTGCTGGGATTGCCATTGTTAAATGAAGTGTTCACATGAGGTTATGCTTTATGACTACATCACTTAGTAAGATAAATTCTGGTCCCAATTACTATCATTAAGTGAGGACTACTTGTAGAAATATGGGCAACTCATTGTTTAGTCATTAGACAATAACCCCCAGTGAGGCACTACATTGGTTGTGGAATTTGTGTGTTGTGTGTTGAAAAAGGTAAGAGCTATGCCAGAGATTCAACCATACTGAACACATCCTATCAGAGGAACCAGATGAAGAATGTCAGCAAACACTTTATTCTAACACTATCAGAATATTACTGTAGGCAGTCAGACATATATAGATGTCACTGGGAAAGAAAATAAGCATTGACTTCCACAAGAATTTTGAGAATTTATTAAAGTTGTATTTCTGAGCAGGATAAAAAAGACTTGTCCCATAACAATGCAAGCCTTTAAAGGATTCTATTTCTTATTTTTGTTCCCTATTTTTTAAACTAGTTAACAACCCACAACAGCAAAAGGGTATGCCTTCAAAAACTGGTGTCTGTAGGTATATGTATGTGTGTAACCCTAACCCTATATGAGGTAGACCTCAGTGATATGCATGGATAACTGTCCACCCATTTCATATTCACATCAAAACTATGAGTGTTAGACTGAAATATGTTAAATGGCTAATTCAGCTTTGGGGCTAAAGAGGCATTTGAATGGGCCTTTACGTTCTTTGAGTATATTGATCACTTATGTGCCAACAAGTCAATATCATCTTTTAGCAACCTATCTTTCGGATGTTCCAACAGTATGCTCATTGCCACTGTTGTTAATCAATTTATGTTTTTGACCCATATAGTTTTCTTGGTGAATTACAAGAGTGGTACCATTGCTTTCAGTACCATGCAGTATATGAAATGATGCCTTTGTTGTTGTCATAAAATGATTTTTTTTTCCTTCCAGCTCTTTCCTAAATCACTGGTGCCCAATATAAATATAGGTAGGAAGACCTTTATGCCTTGGGATTATATGCTCAGACATTCATTACTCATCTTTACTCCTAGGAAGTTACTTTCACCCTGCCATGATTTGACAGCACAGCACCTTACTAGGGGTGGAGATCAGGGGTGTGATTCAATTTTTTTAACAACTGGTTCTGTGGGCGTGGCTTAGTTGGTGGGTGTGTCTTGGTGGTCATGTTATTGGCTGGGCATGGCCAACTCAATATTACTCACATCGAGGCACACATCTCCTCGCCTGGCCTCTCATGACTGTGGGGATGCTGCAACAGTCGTAAACGTGAAAAATGGTCATGTCACTTTTTTTAGTGCCATTGTAACTTTGAATGGTCCCTCCACACAAGCAAAGTACCAGCAAAGGAGGTGAAAAAAAACTCCAGAGACGTTCCTGAGCCAGGAAGTCTAGTCCTGTCAAGAATGTAATAAGGGTTAACAGAGAGGCAGTTTTTGTAAGCAACACCAAAATGCTTCCTTCCTGCCTTCCTTACAGGATTAGGCCAGTAATTTCTTCTAACAACTGGTTCTCTGAACTGCTTAGAGTGTTAACAACCGGTTCTAGCGAATAGGTGCAAACTGGTAGAATCCCACCCCTGGTAGAGATGTCTTTAACTTAATAGTCTTTAATAAACCACAACTTATCATTATGTCACAATGAGGTATGAAAGGTGAGCTTAGGAAAATAGTACTTGTGGTTTTATCTTATGTGCAGTTCTTTCATTGTGTGCAGTATGCTCTGAAGATTTAGCAGATAGTTCTATTCTGACCCAGTTAAATATTTTTACAGGGAAAGAATATCCATATAAAATTATATGTGGGTTTACTTCAAAGGTAAGCTTCACCGAATTCAAGTGGGTTTACTCTCAGTGACAGGGCCCTTAACTGGGATCAGCTGTAAATCTCAGGCCTCCAGATATTTAAATTCTTATTCAGGAATGGCCTCATTTATCAGTAAGCTCTCAGAAATAGTTTGGCTAGTTTCTCTATTTTGAGAAGAAAAAAGTTATAGATACAAAGAAAGTTGCCCATTTCAATAAA
Source organism: Notechis scutatus (assembly GCF_049901735.1). NCBI lineage: Eukaryota > Metazoa > Chordata > Lepidosauria > Squamata > Elapidae > Notechis > Notechis scutatus. The sequence goes on along the minus strand of NC_142011.1, from coordinate 96,608,258 downwards.
TAGCAGTATTTCCAAATCAATAAATAGCAGCCTTTCCAAATCAGTAATAGATATTTGTCCATTTTCTTGAAAGAAGGCACCTGAGCTATTTTGAAATTCTGTTCTGTTTACCCTGGTGCCTGCCTCACTAGCTTTACTTCTTATACCCAAGGTTCTTATTCACTGTGCATTTATATATTTACACTGCAAAAACATATGGACTACACAACTCGATCAGGGCAAAGCAATGGACGCAATCTACATAGACGTCTGTAAAGCCTTTGATTCAGTGGTACACTACAAACTACTCCTAAAACTAAAACCTTATGGTATCTCTGGACATCTGCATAACTGGATAGAAGCATTCCTCTCAAACAGACAACAAATGGTCAAAATTGGGAGCGTCCTATCAAATTCTGTACCTGTCAACAGTGGTGTCCCCCAAGGCAGGACCAACTCTCTTCATACTCTACATAAAAGTGACCTATGACTGTTTTCACAGTTATGAGCTTTCCAGCATCCCCATGAGCATGTGATCAAAATTCAGATGCTTGGCAACAGGTTCTTATTTATGACCGTTGCTGTGTCCCAAGGTCATGTGATCCAATTTTCTGACCTTCTGACAAACAAAGTCAATAGGGAAGCCAGATTCCCTTAACAACCATGTTACTAAGTTAGCAACTTCAGTGATTCACTTAACAACTGAGGCAGGTCGTAAAGTGAGACAAAATTCACTTAATAAATGTCTTACTTAACAACATAAATTTTTAGGCTCAATTGTGGCTGTAAGTCAAGGACTACCTATCATCAGTATTTCAATCCAACAGCTAGTACCCATTCATTCATGATCCCATTTCTTTTCCTTTTTTTGTATATTTTATTTGAGTTTTCACAAAGAGAAAAAAAATACAAATAAAACATCTTTTTTGAAAGCAGCATAATCCCGGGTTACATTTCTTCATACAGACACAAATTCAGGCTCATGCTCATTTTTATATTCTATTCCATATCTTATTACTATTTTACATTTTCTACATAGCTTCTCCCCTCTTTTAATTTTCTCAATTTTATTTTAATTATCTCATCTCAATTCAAATCATTGTATTTATATTTTTTGTCTGTCCTGTTTCAATTATCTATTATCTTTTCTCATTAAACAAAATTTCTCCTGTAGTTACTGATTGGAATATGACGCCTTTATATCTTTTCCCTAAAGTTGTAACATTCAATATAATACATAACTTCCATTCGGATTCTGCTTGGTATATTCTTAAAATACACACTGTATTCTTAAAAAAAGAAAAAAAATTATAAATATATATAATTAAAACAACATTCCATTCCAATTCAATTCTATCATTAATATTAATATTCATTAAAGTCTTAACATCTTTAACATTACTTTTCAATTAAATATCATACTTCTATGGGAACAATTATAACCTTTCCATAGTTAATCCCCCCCCCTTCACTTATATTTTATAAAACATTAACTAATTAAAATGTTCCCGTTCCTTCCTAATTCAATTTTCTCGTTTATTTTATTTCACCTATTTTATTCACAAACATTTCACTAAATTACACTAACTGTTTTATCCCTCATTTTAATCATACGTTGTTTCCAATTTTCTAAAGTTATTTCTATTACTAATATAACAATACAATCTTATGTACCTTTACAGAATTCCTTTTTCAGTTAGATTTTCACCCATTATCTCTAAATAGGTCCTGTTTCTCTATATCTTGCCCCGGTCCTTTGTAACTTCTTTTCCTTTCCTTCTTCCCTCTCTTCTTCTCTCTCCCCTTTTTACCCCCTTGTCTCTCTACCTCTATTTCTCTCTTCTGTATTCCCCTTTTCTGTTGCTTTCCAATATTATACTTATTTTTCAAATTATTTTTCTTTTCTTTGGTTGTTTTTTTAAGTCTTAAATTCTCCATTCTCTTCCCCCCCCCTTTCCTTTTTCTTCCCCACATAGAATTACTTGTTCATTAAAGATGGCTTCTTCTTTGTCCCAGTCTTTTTGTTTTGCAGTCTTTTCTTGTTGTTTCTCATAGTTCCAAATCTCCATTTCTAAGAATTGAAAAACGAAGCCAAATGAACCCTTCCCTTCTTGTGCATCTTCTTTGTACTTTTAAGTTCCATTTTCAATTCATCCAGAAGTGGTGCCATTGTATAAATTTTTAAACAACCACCCGATTGATTTTAGTCATTCAAATATAATAACCAAAAATCCAAAGGTCACCAAATAGTCCAAATACATGCAAGCTGTTTCTTTTTTGCTCTTTTTTTTCCCACTTTCTCTTCCTGGGGTTACTATTTAGTTGCAAAGTTTCAGTTAAAATGTATCTTTTAGAAGTCTTGTTGAAGTTTTACTTTAAATTCTTTTTAATTCCAGGCAGTCTCCTCCCTCTTCCAGATCCTGCCCTTATTCTTTTTTTCTCCCTTCCTGCTTATGAAAAAGAAAGTTTTTAATGTCCAGAAATCTTTATTATTCCTTTGGCATTTTGTTTTATTTTCAGCTTAATTGCCTATTGATGTCAAAGCGGATTTTTCCGATTTCTTATTTAAGTCTCTTAGTTGTCAGTATAGGGAAGGAGAGAGAAGAAGAAAAAAAGCCAAACCTTTCCCTTTTCACTTTCCTTCATTGCTTCCGACTCTTCTTTGGGAGCGATGTTATTTTTTGTAAGTTTAAATTCCAGGGTACCTTGGTTGTTGCTTTTACAATTTAACCCAGTCAGCCAAAACTTTCGCTTCTTATCTTCCTCCTGCACATTCTTTTCCAGTCGAGTTCTTCTTTGTGGTGGCCATTTCTGACCACCGCTGCAACCGCCTTCAGGAAAGGGAGTAATGGCCAGCTGAGGAGGAGAGATGCGGCTCTCCTCAACCCTGCTGGCAGTCTCCCCCCTCTTCACCACCTCTACGGGGTGGCTTAGCCCCGAAACCAGCCAGCTCAGGGCACTCCAGCGGCGAGCCTGGACAGAAACTGCGCACGATCGCAGATTTCTGTCTGTTGCCGAAGCCCTTCAAACCGGAAGTCCATGATCCCATTTCTTATATCCATACTACACACTCAATTTACAAAACTCATTCCTGCTGTGTTGTCCTTAATGCTACATTTCTCCTGTATACCCACTTCTCACTTCTGTTTAACAAGCTGGGCAGAAGCATGCTCTTTTGGATTGTGTAGGTTTTTGTCAATTCTTGTTCATTGTTGTGTTGCATTTTTTAATGTTTTTTTTTTAACTTGTGAAGCAGCCACAATTTAGGATTAGGATTTGGATTGAAATGAAAACTGAATTCTTCGAGAAGGCTTTGGGGATAATAATTAGCAGAAGGATTTTCTTTCATAGTTGCTGTAATTGCTTGTTTTCGTTTTATGAATCATTGGTGGGGAGTAGAGGTGTTAATAGGGTTGTGATTTAATTTTATTTGTTTGTTTCCTTATTGTGAATGTTTTATTGTACTTGTTTCTTTTTTGGAGTCTGAATGACTAGCGTAAACATTCAATACAATATCAGCATCATCAAATGTGTTGTATGACATGTCAACACATGTACAATTTATATTCAAGTAGGGTTTGTCAGTAGTTTCAATGCAAACCATTTAGTAATTAACTTATAAACAGTTTAACTTACCAGTGCAATATACTTTCTGTGTTTATTTAGTTTATTAATAGCTATATGAAATTAAATTCTTAAACAATTGAGGAGTTAATCTGTTTCTTTCTTATTAGCTCTGAAATTCTGTTGTCCAGTGCAGCCAAACAGTTCCAAAGACTTTTACATTCACACCATATTGTTTCTAAAACATTCCATCATTTATTCTAAAATAAAATCAGTCCTATTGCACAAGAGAGAAAAAATTCCTATCTTTCCTTGAATTTGCTTTTTTCTATTCAAATTTGCCTAATCACTCAAATCAGAAAATACGTGCAAAATGAAAGGTGTGCAGTAATTGTGTGTGGCTGTCTCTATGGAGAAAGGGGAAAGGAACACCTCCCTATATCCATGGACATATGCCCAAAACTATCAGACAGATAAGCAGTAAATTCACTGATTGACAAAAAAGATTGACTTACCTCTCAGTGGTCAATTATTTTCTGGGTCCATCTGAGCAACCATTGGCTGAAGGTATCCTCTTTGATCACAGGAATATGGATAACACAGAGCAGAATGTTTTTCAGATCTAAAGCTCCATAGCAGTGGTTCAAAAGGAATAATTTGCATATCAAAGGGCGATGGTATAACAGAACTCCCTTTGAATGGTATGACAATAGCTCTATTACTCTTATATGCCAATTGCATATAAAAAGAGATAGCTTGGTGCCTATTCCTTAGTGGGAGGAAGTATGAAACAGCAGGAGGAACCAGCCAATTTCCTTCTGTTGGCTAACCAACAGGCTTTAGCAGAGGCCTTTCTTCTTCTCCTTTCTCCCACCTCAGTTGTTTATGACACAATATACAACCTACATACATTGAAGCAGAGTAATAATCATTACGCTCTGAACACATAGTTTATTCATTATATATTGATGCCATTTTTTTCTCTGGGAATTCAGAGTGTCACATACAGATTTCTTTTTGAGAAATAGGCTGGGTTGAGAGACTATGATTTGTCCAAAGACACATTGTGAGGTCCCTATCTAAAGGCTGAGGAAAAGGTATAAATAGATGAAAATTATCATTATATCACATATAATTATATAAAAAATATAACTATAATTATATGCACACACACAACACACACACACACACAGTGTGTTTCCCTAAAAATGAGACCTACCCCAACAAGCCAGCAAATTATATAGATAAGAGTAGAATGAAGTTTATTTATTCATAAGTGACCTTGTTTTTTATGGGTTATTAAGCCTGTATTAATATAGGCATAATACACATACAATTCATATGTAAACACACAACACACACACACACACACAACACACACACACACACAGTGTGTTTCCCTAAAAATGAGACCTACCCCAACAAGCCCTAGCCCAATTTTCACACCTGTGCCTAATATAAGACCTACCTCAAAAATAAGCCCGAATTAAGACCCAGCCACTGCCTGGTTGTACAAGATGGGGCAAGGTGCAGGTATAAAAATCAAGCTAGGTCTCAGAAGGATGCCACGAGGCTCGTCATGCCAGTGGAGCCGCTCTCAGAAGGACATTGCAGGGTTTGTCGCTGTGGTGGAACCATTTGCACATGCAACAATACAACATACCACACAGCATCCTACCATGAGTGGCTTTACCAGTGCGACCACCCTCATGGTGTCCTTCCAAGAACGGCTCCACTGGCACAATGAATCCGATGGCATTCTGCTACAAGCAGCTCCACTGGCACGACAAGACCCAAGCTCCAGTGTCCCAGCAGCAGCAGGGTCAGCAGGCAGGAAGGGAAGAGACCAGGGCACACTGAGAGCTTGGCCTGTTGTGGCAGCAGGCAAGTAGACTGTTGGACAGTGCTACTGTCGGCCCCTGCTCTCACTGCCACTTGCATATCAAAAAAATAAGACATCCCCGAAAATAATCCTGGGAGACCCAAAAGTAAATAAGACCAGGTCTTATTTTTTGGGGGGAGTATATAAACACACACATATGTTGGGGGTTTGGGTTTCCAAAAGTTGCTATATTTGAAGCCCTGCTTCACCTATGCAATCATAAATATGTTATAAATATCATATTTGCACAAAAATGACACAGTAAATGACACAGTAATGTTATTCTTATAATTTCACTCATGTTCAGTTTTGGAGAGGCAAACATAAATTTTTATTTCAGTTTGGGCTACTTTCATAATGTCACTAGCCAGCTGCAGTTCTGAAAACAGATGTTGTAATTAGCTCATTTCTCAATACACACAATGTGTTTAGCAGGCAACAATGCAGAAGATTCAGGAAGAGAACACATAGTATAGACTAGGACAAAGAAAAGGTCAGTGACTTCCTGTTCACAAGGCCTTCACCTAGATAGAACAAGGCCTTCACTCTTTTGCCTTCACCTAGATAGAACTGTCCATATTAGCTACTCACCAATAACATCATTTCTCCAAGACTTCTTCCTATGTTACACCCCTGCCATTTCTGTCCAATGTCTCTCTTCCTCTTCCATGCAATGTCTTCCTGCTGAACTGTGAGCAGACTCAAATAGGTAATAGGCTATCCATAATGGGATGTTTCAAGGCCATCAGAACTGTTAGAATAGCTTGTTTGACCTTACAGTATTGAAATATTCCAACCTCAAATTGGATTTTATGGAGTCAAGACGGTTCAGCCACAAAACATTTTGCATATCTCTAATCATTAACAAACAAACAGATTTTACATAATAAAATTTGAGATCTGCTCTATTTACATGCCTATATTGCCAGAACTATTTATTCCTATTCTGTTTCTGTAGTTTAACATGGTAAGTCATATGGTATGAAATATTTGTCCACTGCCTATGCCTATGCCTAAGTACATACAAAGAAAGGGAAGGCATGCTAATTAAATGAAAATTAGTCAAGAAAATATTCATTTTAAACCCTAAAGGTTATTACATTAATACAAAATGAAATCTTAAGGTAGAACTCTGAAACATACAGGTAATCTTCAGCTTATGACTGCAATTGGAACCAAAATTTCTAGAACTAGGCAATATTTTCAAGGAACTTTTTGAGGAATGGAGTTTTGAACTAGTTCTGGATAGCTCCCATCATTTCACCAATTTGCTCTTAGTGCCTCTGGAAATATTTGGCATAGTTTATTAAAGAGTGCTAAGTGAAGTGAGTGGGTTGTAAATATGACATGATTAGTGTTATTCTCAAACTTTTCATGTATTCCACTTCATTGTATAAAATACAGTAGCCAGCCAAAATAGCAGGAGAGACACAGGGAAAATGTGCACAAATTATTTGGTGTTTCTTAGTGGTGGGATTCAAAAAATTGTACTACCAGTTCTGTGGGCGTGGCTTGGTGGGCATGGTGTGGCTCAGTGGGCATGGCTCTGTGGGCATATCAGGGGAAGGATACTGTAAAATTTCCATTCCCACCCCACTCCAGGGGAAGGTTACTGCAAAATCCCCATTCTCTCTCCACCCTACTAACCTGCTTTCCAGCTCCATTTTCTTGTGCAGGGCAACAAAGAAGACCCAGCCAATCAGCTGGGACTCGGGAGGCAGAGAATAGATGGGGGCAGGGCCAATCAGAGGTGGTATTTGCCAGTTCTCCGAAGTACTCAAAATTTCTACCGGTTCTCCAGAACTGGTCAGAACCTGTTGAATACCACCTGTGGTGTTTCTATACAAGAATCCAAACAAGGTTCCAGGGTGTCTCTAGATAGGAATGTCTGCACTATAGCTTGTGACATCAATTGAGCCAGCTTGATTTTTTGGGGTGGGGAAAAAACTAAGAAGACGGCAATGAAAATAATAAATGATGCTTTATTTGTTATTTGACAGCAAAAAATAGGTGAGTCACACCATGCTATAAAAGATGTACTTCATCACAAGAGGTCTTTAAGAAGGGACTGGACATCCACTTGTCTGAAATGGTATAGGGCAGGGGTGTCAAACTCATGGACTGCGGGCTGAATGTGTCACATGCTGGTCCTGCCCCCGACTGATTTAGTGAAAGGGGAAAAAGTCCTGATATGTCACGTGATGACACAAGTTTGACACCCCTGGTATAAAATCTCCTGCTTCAACAGGGCATTGGACTAGAAGACTTCCAAGATTCACTAACAAAAAATAGTGCAATCTCATCTAATACCAAAAATAACATAGTCCTAGAAGTGGCAGGCCCCAAACCCCAAATCACTCAAACTTGCCAGGCTTTTGCTGAAGCCCATCCAGACTCTCATAACCTCTAGGTATGTTTAATTTTAATTTTAATTCTCTAGGGATAGAAATGTGTAATTGGATATCTTCAATGTACCTCAACCCATGGCAATGGATGAGCTCATTCACTGACCTCATTTATATGCTGAATAGGAGTAGTGACATGTCCTTTCTTGGCATCTGAGCAGACTGAGTGATATAAATATCCAATCCCACCCTGCATCATAATAGAGGCAGATAAGAGGAGCCCTGTGCAGAGAAGTGCTGTGAGTAGAATCACTACATGTTGTCCTGTTTTGCGATTGAAAGGGTACAGGAAATGGCAAACAAAATGATTTAGTAGCTGAAACAACCTCCATATGAGGCAAAAGTTACAATGTTTGAGATTATATGTGGTTATTATAAAGATACATAATATTATTCATGGATAAAGTAAACTGGGAAACAGGACAATGGTGTATCTTAATGACATCAAAAGTAATGTTCACACATTTATGTCTATTTCATTGTAGAATGCATCTAACCCATGGGTGAGATGCTACCAGTTTGGCCTGTTTCTATAGAACTGGTAATTCTGAAGAGCAGCTGACACTGAACCGGTTCACTGTGGTGACCTTCTGGTCATCTGTTTGGCCCACCCGCCCACCTGGCCTCTTGGCTGTCCTTTATTTCCTGCTTTTTCAACCTCAGCTGCTTTGTGCAGCATAGTTGAGGTTGAAAAAGCAGGCAAGAAGAGGATTTTCAAATGCTGCACACCCGTGCACAGAGCTTGTCAGCTGTCTGGGTGGCACAGGTGAGGTTTTTAGGAAATGGTCTGCATGTGTGCACTCTCACCAGGGGTGGGATTCTACCTGCCCGAGAACTAGCAAATCACGTCACTGGCTGGCCCCGACCCTTCCTGGCCTGCCCACTCAGTCCTTACCTAGCATGCAAGCCATCAAAGTTGCCTGTTAAGTTGCTATTTTTCCCTTTTCCCCCCCAACCATCATCTGTTCTGCTGTGCCGGGAGATTTAGATTAGCTAGGAAGCAGAAAATTGTTGGATTTCTTGCTTTGTAGCTAATCTAAAAGCAGAGCTGAGCCTGAAGATTCTATTATTAAGTGCAGACTCAGGTAGCTGACTGCAGAAAAATAGATCTCTGAATGAATCTGTGATTCTGTGAGCAACTCAATCTGCCTGCCTGTTTTGCCTAATTTTGTATAAAAGTTGCTCTTTTTTTATAAAAGATTCAATATTTACATAAATATTTATAATATTTAGCTACAAGCCATGCCCAGCCAGTCTCATGACCACCAAGCCACACCCACAAATTAGGCCACACTTACAGAACCGGTTATTAAGAAATTTGAATCTCCTGATCTAAACTCAAAGAGGCATGTGCTCCATTCTGTCTCTTTTCCATTCTAACTCGGAAATTGTGTATGGCCTTCATCTTGGCCAAGTTCTGCAGACTTGTAGAGACATTGTAAAGCTTTCCTCCTCGGCAGCATGCAGATACAGCTCTGTGGGGTCCCAAAGCCACATTCTCCTTTGATGTTCTCTTTACAAAGAATCTCAGAAGAATATTCACCCACTCCATTTTGAAGAATTGCCTTGGTAGAGAGCAAAATGCGTATCTGTCATGACTTCTATCCAATGAGGTCTTTGATATATCTTTCCAGGCCCAATTTTATGCCTCTATTCATTCCACCTATGATGGAAACTTAGCACTAATCTTGATATTAATCACTGATATTTATACTATTGTTATGTAATGCTCTTATATTTATGCCTTCTTTTTAGACTTATCAATAATTTTAGCTTTATGAATTTTCTATGTAGTATTTTCCAGTCAAAAGGTCCTAATAAATGTTTATTGTTAGACTGGGGAATTTGGTGTACCTCTGCCCTATACTATATTAGAACCTGCTGTATAGTATGGAGTTGTATGTGACTGTTAAATATTTGTACTAATGTAGAAATAAAAGGAATATTTGTTGATGAGGATAAGTGAGGGAGATTGAAAATGTGCAAACACAAAAAGAAATAGCAAGGAGTTACTGAATTCAGATTATGTTCCAAATTAGAGAAAAATATGAAACAACCTATCATACTGCTTGATTTGAAGCAAATCTTCTGAGCTATTAAAACCTTAGTCTGAATGCAATAGAGTTTTTTTTAGGAAAAATATATTGAAGTTGAGACAATGGAAGATGTTTGAGATAGATAGGTTTTGAAAGAGCAAATGCTCTAAAGTCTTTGAATAATAAAGTCCATTAATTATTATGCTTACCTATGAGGGGTAGAAAGACTGTAAAAGAGCAATTTGGATTGTGATTCTGATGAATTTTGTCCTAAAAAAATTAGTAGATTTCAGGGTATTTTTTCAGACAAGGGCTATCAGTTGTGGAAGTCACTCCCACTTTTTCATTAACCTTTAGAGCCTATCTCAGAGCTGATTTATTTCACAGACTCTTGGTGAAGGAGTAATGTATCATAAATAGAAGATTCCATTTTTCATAAATTGTGATGGTGACAAGTTTTCAGTCTGATTCTTTTGTGTCTCTATTTCTATAAATGGCTATATCTGTATGACACAAGAATTTGGAGGAAGTCTGTAATCAACTGTACTACTGATGGTGATGATGATTCACATTGATTATCAACTATGATAAATTAATCACTATTTTTTTTAGGAATCAGAAAATGTAATGGTTCATCCTTAGATTGGCTTCAAAATCCAAGGGATCTGTTTAAAACAGATCAGGAAGATCATGTTACTTGCATAATCATTGGTCTCATTTGAGACAACGATGAATCCGTATACAGACAGGAGGTTATACAACTTGCCTCGTGGTGTAACCAGAACAATCTGGAACTGAACACATTCAAAAACGTAGAAACGGTGGTAGACTTTAGAAGAAACCCTCCCATACTACCATCTCTTACAATACTAGACAACACAGTATCAACAGTAGAGACCTTCAAATTTCTAGGTTCTACGATATCACAAGACCTAAAATGGACACCTAACATCAAAAAAGCACAACAAAGAATGTTCTTTCTGCGCCAACTCAGAAAGCTCAAACTGCCCAAGGAGCTGCTGATACAGTTCTACAGAGGAATTATTGAGTATATCATCTGCACCTCTATAACTGTCTGGTTAGGCTCTGCAACCCAACAGGACAGACACAGACTTCAGAGAATAATTAGGACTGCAGAAAAAGCAATTACTAGCAACCTGCCTTCAACCGAGGACCTGTATACTGCACAAGTAAAAAAGAGGGCTGTGAAAATATTTACAGATCCCTCACATCCCAGACATAAACTGTTTCAACTCCTTCCCTCAAAACGACACTATAGAACACTGCACACCAGAACAATTAGACACAAGAACAGTTTTTTTCCTGAAAGCCATCACTCTGTTAAACAAATAATTTCCTCAACACTGTTCAACTATTACAAAGTCTGCACTACTATTACTGTTAACCTTCTCATCACTCCTTATCACCCATCCCCTCCCACTTGTGACTGTATGACTGTAACTTTGTCGCTTGTATCCTTATGATTTATATTGACTGTTTCCTAGTATGATTTGATTGCTTATTGTACCCTATGACTATCATTAAGTGTCATACCTTATGATTCTTGACTCTTGACGAATTTATCTTTTTTTATGTATACTGAGAGTATTTACACCAAGACAAATTCCTTGTGTGTCCAATCACACTTAGCCAATAAAGTATTCTATTCTATTCTATTCTATTCTATTCTATTCTATTCTATTCTATTCTATTCTATTCTATTCTATTCTATTCTATTCTATTAATACAGGATGGGAAAAGGTGGTCCCCAATCTTTTTTTAAAACCCAGACAAGAAATAGGTCTCAATAATTCAAATGGTTTATGAGCTCATGTCAAGGCCCCCTGTTAATCTAAGCAGCTGTAAGCAGTTGACTCATCTTTTTTGTTATGGATGGCAATGATAGCTTTCCCCTGACAACAAAACTCCATGTTATTTCACAGGCCATAGAAATGAAAATATAGACAATAAAGAATTTCTACCTTGCATTACATTAAAACATATATTATCATAGTTGTATTTGGAGACTTTGAAAATGCAGGTTATGTATCTCAACAGGTAGCAGTAACTGGCTGAGCTTGTCTGGGAAACCACCAGGGGATACCAGATTATAATGTAATAAATATCCCAGAAGATAAGTGGCAAATCGCTTCCATGCCATTGCCCAAAAAACTGAAATCACAAGGGGTCATACTTGACTGTAGGACTTCTTTAACTTAGATATTCTGAAAAAGAAAGATGCTAGCAGTGCTTTTTGCTAAAGCAGGGATGCATAATCTGCATTTTCAGAATCTCCAAATATAATTATGATAATATATGTTTTAATGCAAAGGAAGGTGGAAATCCTTTACTATCTGTATTTTCATTTCTATCACTTGTGAAATAACATGGAGTTTTGTTGTCAGGGGAGCACTATCATTGTCATCTATAACACAACAGATGAGGCAACTGCTTAAAGCTGTTTAGATTAACAGGGGGCCTTGACATGATATCATAAGCCACTTGAATAATAGCATTCAGGGATATAGTGAAGCACCTTGAGTGCTTGGCCTCTGCACATCAATATAAGAAATCTTTCTGCAGATGACAATGAAATAAAATCCACTAGGAAGCATATGCTCCAGAAGGTACTTGATTGTAGTTACAAGTGCTCTTTCAAACGTGTAGCAAAAGAAGCATTTTCAAGCTTTTTTATTGTCTGATTTGTCTTCCTAACTCTCTTCCTATCCAGTGAATTGGCATTAAAAAGTATTTTGCTTAGCAGTAGATCCAATACCAGTTCTGTTATACAAACAATGTCTTCTCATGAAGGAAGAAGATGGTAAAAAAATGACATGGAATTTTTCCTTCCTAATCAAAATACCTTTTAGAGCAGAGGCCCCTAATCCCCAGACCACAACCCACTACCAGGATTTGAGCCTTTCAGAACCATCAGTGAAAGTGGTGGGTTAGTGCATGAGTAACTGCCCCCACTTATGCAAGCAGTGGGCAAATGTGAGCACAGCTTTATTTGCATGAGCGGCTGACGCACATGTCTACCGTTCATTCAAATGGAGTGTGCACAAACACACATTTGTCCATTGGACATACGGAACCATCCTCTCCCCTCCCTGCCAGTCCCTAAAGCCAAAAAAGTTTGGGAACTCTATTTTAGAGGATTAGGTTATCCCCCAAAATAAAATTGTCCACATGACCACAGAAGTCACTTCAGACAATACTGGCTCAACTAGGAAACAGAGATAAGCACTGCCTTCTAGAGTCAAACACAACCCAGCAGCGAAAATCTTTATCTTTTATTTACATATACCCCATTTCCATGAAAATAAAACCTACCCTAAGAATAAACCATAGCATATTTTTATGCATGCACCTAATATAAATAAGCCTTACCACTCAAAATAAGCCCTACTTATTTTTAAGCTGTCCACCCATTCTGTCTGGTTGCCCACTGTATCATGGCTATGAGGTGAGCTGGGTTAGATCTACCCCACATGCCCTGCAATGACTTACATAGGTCATCTATTCCATGGCACCTGCTTCATGGTGGCAGCACCAGCAGTCATGTGCACCAGGAGCCCATCCAGCCACCAGACCACTTCTGTTTGCTTGTGGCTGCAACGGAGCAAGAGGCCAAGCAGTGTGTTGGTGCCATGACCACAAGGTGTCAAGGCATGGATGGCCTGGCTGCTGGGGACCTGAGGTAAGCTGGTATGAAGTGTGTGGGGCATCTCCACCCCCCTGTCTTGTGGCGGCACTGGCACCCCACACAGCCTCCTGTCCCACCAGGAGCAAGCAGATGTGAGTCTCCAAGGTCCAAGGCCAGACCTGGGGAGGACCACTGCACACACAGTCAGTAACCTTTAGCAACGCAAAGGAATAGCAAACCAAACTTTGATCTTCAAAACTGGTCTAGAACCTTGGTACACAGTGAATAGGGAACAACAGAGTCCCTTGCAAAGTCAGCACTGGGAGATTCTGGCTAAAGTAATTTCTACACCCATACTTTCAGTGTGTTTCTCTCAGCCATTGGAGGTAGGGCAGGTCAACATGCATGGTAGGGATTTCAATAATACTTCTCTTAATGGTGCTGAAGTACAACAACAAACCTTTGAAAGCTCATCCAAGATTTTCTCTATCCTATCTTATCAAGGCAGAGTATTTTGAGTTTCCTTCTAGATAGCCCTCTTTATTACAAGTATACAATTATCTGCATGTCTCCCATTAAGGATTAATTTATTTTTTCTTCCCTAAAGAACTTTCTCATTCCTTCTTCAAGGTACTAATTTCCCTTCCTTAAGGTGCTGATAGAAAAATTACCTTGGCAGTTCATTCATAGAAATTCATTTGTTGTAGATTCAGGTACTGCAATGGTAAGTGAATCTGTCCTTGATGAAATTATAAAAAGAGAGGAATGTGATAAGTGATATGATAGCATTGAATTAACTTGACATTAATTTGGCCCCAGAACAGGTGTAAGAATGTTCCTGGTTATCTGGCAAATGTTACATAAAACCAAGGGTTGGAATTCTACTGGTTCAATCCAGTTCTATAGAACCGGTAGCTCCAAAGAGTAGCTGACACCAAATCAGTTCTCTCTGAAGATCATCTTTTCTTTGGTTCGATCCACCCACTCACCTGGGCTCTAGGCTGTCTTTCATTCTTACCTTAGTTGCTTTGTGTGGCACAGCTGAGTACTGTGCGTCAGCAGGAAATGGTGATTGTTTGCAGGAGAAGTTGTTTTGCACACAGCAAAGTGCATGCTCACCGAACCAGTTGTTATGCAGGTAGGATCCCACCCCTGCATAAAACAATTGCTGTAAATAACATCAGTGACTTTCCTAAACCTTGTTGAGTACAATATGCAAGATTTTTTTTAAAAAAAATAGTTTTGTTCCATTTAGCCTTTTAAAACTCTACTTCCTTTTAGCATAACACTTTGCAGATAATTATATCAGCATACACTAAAAAGAAAAGGAAAAGAAACTGAAAACTGAATGTAGGAAAAACATTTTTATTTGGACTGCAGACTTCTTTGGGGGAAAGGGTAATTATCCTGTTCAAGGCAAAAGGAAGAGGACAAAAAGCAAATAACTCTTTTGTATTTATGCAGTTGCAGTGCCCCTTTTACACAAGGCATTGTGCACTAAAAGCAATGTGGAAGAAAAAGACTGTAACTAAATTATTCTACATAAATATTTTTTTAAGAGTAGAGCATAACTAGCTATTTGATTTGCAAGGGAATAAACCTGTTTGGGCAATATATAAACACACACACATACACACACACACATATGTATGTATTCCAGTTCACTCATTACCAATGATACCAACAATAAAAAAAGAAAAATAATGATCCACCCATATGGTATATTAGCAGAGGCACCAATGCAACACATATCATTAACTGGGCTTCTAAATGCATTTGAATGGATGATATTGTGTGCCTATGCATTTCTTTGTGATATACATGAGCTGAATATGTATTCTAGTTCCAGAAGGACAAAAAAGGTAAATTAGTTGGATAAAATACTTGAGCATCTTTGTATGGTCATGTTGCTTCACTTTACTTTTTAGGAATTCATATAAATTTTCTACATGTAAATAGAGAGTGAAGAGGCTATGAAATGGCTCTGTGCAAGTAACAAGTACAGTCATGGTTAATGTAAAATTACGTTACAATTTGTAGTCTTATGAATATTGAAAATTGGCACAGTTATATAACTGTCTCCATTTTTCTGAATCATGCAGATGTCCAGGAAATGGACTATTTGGATTTTGGATAATGCTAAGTTCCATGAGTTGTACTTCATGAATTTATGATCAAAAGTTATTACCCTTGAATGGACCATATAATAAATTCCAAATTATATATTATATAACATATAATTATGTAAGATATAAGCAACATAGCAAACCAACTAAGTTGAATACGAAATTCATGTTAGGAAACTCAAAACAAAAATATGTATACTCATGAGAGCCCCCCAAATAAGAGAAATTTGTTGAACAAAAGTTGGCATTAGGAAAAGACCGTACATGAAAAAGTGCCACAAAACTGAAGGTGAAATAAAGTTATTTTTGGGGGGGGGGGGATTAGAAAAGGCCTGAAAGTGAATTTGATGGCTCAGAAATGGGTATTAATATTTAATTTCCTTGCATGTGTTTCAAGAATGTCTATTTTGGGATAGTATGGATATGGGATTGCACTGAGCACTCATATTTGCATAATTTTGGGATCATTTTATTGCAGTATAGATTACCACCAACCTGAACTGAACCTTGGGTTCTTCACATTGCTTGACCTTAGTTTGGCTAAAAGTGGAGCTATTTGTTTGGGGTTATCCTACTTACTTTGAATTCCTAGTATGAGATGCTCAGTCAAGTAGGTGGCAGCCCCTCTTCTAATCAACCAATTTGGTCAAAGTAGTCTAACTGAAAATTATAGTTGGCAAAGCTATGGAATGCTAGAAATAATATTGCACTGGAACATCCTTAGCAGCTATTCTCCGAGAAGCTCACTGGAGCATAAGGAGTATAAAGCCTGTTCATTTTGGCAGATTTCAATCTTTTATTTTATACCGTCTGCAAAGGGTGGAAAGAATACATTCTAAACTCTAGCTGAAAAAGCAGTTTTCTCATAATTTGTTACTCTGCTGTGTACTGAGGAACATATTTTATTAATAGGGTTTCAAACATGATGAACTGAAGATTAAGTGAGACTTCATTTGGTCCTAGGAGGAGGTTGCTTTAGTTGTAGATTGTCCCCCAATAATTTTAAAAAAACGAAAAAGCACTTATGCTTATAAATTTTACAATGTTATAGCTTTGTTAAGACTATAGTTTTTGTGAGAAGGTGTTACATGATGCTCTTTAATGTAGAGACATTTTAAGCATAATTTCCCTTTCCTTCTCACACTGAAATGAACAGTAATAATCACTGGATGCTAAAACTTGCAGAAAAGCAGGAGTGTGCCCAGATGAAATTGAATTTCTTACCAGAAATTTCACTTACAACTTATTTCTATTGCTCTCAATACTAAATCAATAATAATAATAATAATAATAATAATAATAATAATAATAATAATAATAATAATGCTAGCAAGGCAGCTAATAATCCCTTCCTTTTCTTGACAATCAAAGTATTATCAGAACTAAACCAGAACTGCTACCGTGTTTCTCACAAAATAAGGCCGGGCTTTATTTTTTTGACCCCCGAAAAAACGGCTAGGCCATCTTTTTTGGGGTGACTTAATTCCCCCCCTCTTGCAACCTCGGGTGGGCGGGCAGTGACAGCTTGGATGTTGACCTCGGCATTGGTGGGGCACTTCGTATCGGGAGACCTTCCGCCACCATTGCTTTCCCTTCTCCCTTGCTGCTGCAGCATTTAGAGCAACGTCGTGGCATTTGGCGCAGCCATGTGCGGCCAGCCAGGGCTCCTTCCTGCAACCGGAGCCCGGAGGAGACACTCGGCTTCAGGTGCTCCTGTCGCCACCTTCCCTTTGCCTTTGAAGGTAAAGCCAATTATTTTAAAAACAATGCCCTACTACAACAAAGCCTCCCATGCCCGAGAGGGCAGCCCAACCCCATGTGGGGAGGCGAATCTCCCGGGGCCACAGTGCAGGATCGGCCCACCTCGGGAGAAGTGCCCAGCTGACATCCCTGCCTGGCGCCGGGCAGAGCGCGAAGAGCTTTGCCTGGGGAGCCCAGTGCAGCTGACAGGTGGGCCCTCCTTCCCAGCAGCAGAGCTCTCACCAAGGCAGTGAGCGCCTCCCTGCCAGACCCTCTGCTCATCCCGCCAGGGCTGCACCAGAGCCGTATGGGCTGGGCAGAGCCGGGAAAGCAAGCCACGGGTCGCGCCCGCCTGCCAAGCAAAAGAGCCGGCCGACCTGAGCTTGGCTTCCTTCCCAAGTCCCTCCAGCGTGAACCCGAAGGGGCCACCAGAAGAGGCTGCCCAAGGCAGTGATAGCGCCCACCCGTCCACAGACAGGGAGGTGAGGTGATGGCAGTGCTGCTTCCCTGGCCGGCGGAGAGAGCCTGAAGCTGCCCGTCCTTTCCATCCCTTGCCCATCCCATCCCTGTGCATCTCCAAATGTGCCGGCAGCTCCAAACACTGCAGCGGAATGGGCATCAGGCAGAGGTGCTGACTCGGCAGGGCTCAGCTCAGAGGAGGACGCGGCACAGGCCGTCGCCTTGCCTCCCTGTCCATGGATAGGTGGATGCTATCACTGCCTTGGGTGGCCTCTCCCGGTGGCCCCTTTGGGTTTGCACTGGAGGGACTTGGGAAGGAAACCAAGCTCAGGTCGCCCCGGCTCTTTTGCTTGGCAGGGGGGCACGACCCGTGGCTTGCTTTCCCGGCTCT